>NC_034613.1:146630354-146678592 GCF_900095145.1 Mus pahari
AATAATAATAATAAAAAATCTCAAAGGTCTCTTCTATGATTAGCCTATAGGGGGCCAAAAGCCCCAAGCAACATACCTAGCTGCCACTTAAACCTCCAGTATCATGGGGTCTGCCAGATCCTATGTTTCAAGTGGTAGTGTAGCCTGCACTGCAACCTGGACCTATTGAAGAGCCTTCTCCTGTTTCAGGCCCCACACAAAGCTACCAGCTATCTGAATCAATTGGTATATAGGCCTGAGTAACACACACAAGTGAAGAATGTGCTGTCTCCAGAATCCAAACAGGCCCACTAAATATTCTGCTCCTTTCTTGTGGTGGGAGAGGCCAGGTGCAATAACTTATCCTTGACCTTAGAATGAATACTTCTGCATGCCTCCATACTACTGGGACTCCTAAGAATTTCCCTGAGGTAGAAGGCCCTCAGTTTTTGGTTAGATTTATTTCTCATCTTTTACTGCACATATGTGTCACCAATAAATTCAAAATGGTTGCTACCTCCTGCTCATTTGGTTTAATCAGTATAACGCCATCAATATATTACACCAGGGTGATATTTTGTGGAAGAAACAGGATTGGAATCCCATCTAAGTTATGACATAGGGCTGAAGAGTTCTATCCTTGAGGTAAAATTGAAATGATATACTCCTGACCTTGTCAATTGAAAGCCAATTGCTTCTGGTGGCCCTTATGAACACCTACCAAGAAAGGGGTGTTTGCTAGATCAATAGCTTCATAACTATATGTTAATTTGCTCTAGTAAGAACACTACATTTTGTACAGCAACTGCAATCATAGTCACTTCCTAATTGAGTTTTTGATAGTCAATTGTCATTTTCGATGATCCCTCTGTCTTCTTCAATAGCCAGATAGGGGAGTTAAAGGGAGATGTGTTGGGAACCACCAACCCTGCATCTTTCAAGTATGGTGGTACTAATTTCTGCCATTCCTCTAGGGATGTGATACTGGTTTTTGTTCATTATTTTCCTTGGCAGAGGCAGCTCTAGAGGCATTCATTTAGCTTTTCCAACCATAATAGCTCTCACTCCACAGGTCAGGGAACCGATGTGAGAATTCTGCCAACTTCTAAGTATATCTATTCCAATTTTACATTCTGGGACTGCAGAAATAACCACAGAATGAGTTCGGAGACCCACTGGACCTACTGTGAGTCAGACTTCAGCTAAAACTACATTAATTAACTGGACAGTCATGGGTTTTCTTGAGATCTCCCTTTATCAGCAGCAATTTAGAACCAGTACCCAAAAGACTCCAGAAAGTTTGATTGTTTCTTTTCTCTCAGTGCACAGTAACCCTTGTAAAAGGACTTAGGCCCATCTCTGGGAACACTAGAAAACGGGTAACAGTAAGACTTTTAGGTATCTTATCAAGGTCCTTGCTCAGGGAAATCTGGCTGCCCCTTCATTCAAAGGCTTGGGTCTCCAAACTGGCTCAAATCTGGCAATTGAGTCATGAGCTGAGATTGCCTTTTGCCATGATTAAGTGTAGCCTTTCTTTCATTTATTTGAGGTTTTTTTTCCTGCGCATATATGCAGTAGGATTCTTACCTAGTTCATGCCTGGAAACACCATGGTTAGCCAGTACCAAAGGTCCATTTGAGATATGCCACCATAAAATTCACATTTCCTTTGCTGACAATTACAGTTTGGTCATTATAGATATTACTTTGTCTATACTGTCCATTACCATACATACAATCACATTGCTTTTGACAATTCAATACTGCCACCTGGCCCCTTCTACCCTAGTGCCTAATTAAACTCATTACATTTAATCCATTCACCTGAGCAGTAGAGTCTCTAACCCACACATCTGTCACAAGAAAAAGAAAGACAACAAATCATTCAAATGTGGTATCCCTCTCACCATTTTGTGTAATATAAGATTAGTGAATCATTTGGCACCATTTGGGCCTTGCCATTGGGGAGGATTAGGTTTTACACAGTGTACCCTACTCTAGCATTGCAATTTTCTTTAGTCATAAAATCCCTTCATCTTCACTAAGCTAAGGCATATCAGGCATCCCCATCTCCTTTTTAATATGCCAGCTTTAGAGAAATGCTTCAGCCAAACCTTTCCAGCAAACTTGTGACAACTTTAAAAAAAATTGTGTGAGTTTATATATTAAACATAGAAGAATCTCTACTCAGACAGCCCACATCAGTAAACTCAGCCTGATCCAGTTTTTATATTTCTTCCACCATTATTCCACACCCTTAAAAGCCATTCCCACACAGATTTCTCAGACTTCTGCTTGAACAAATTAGCAAACTCATTAAACTCTTTAATAGTGTAGGGCACCTCCTTGTAGAATACACTTTCTATCTCCCCTCTAGAAATCTGCTTTGCCTTAAGTCTGGCTCTAAGTGTAGAAGCTAGAATTGACAACTGGTGGGCCTAGCATCTCCTTCAGAGAAAGTCACTGCTGGTTTGGCAGACAAGGGAGGATTGATTTATTTAGTCAGAGGTGAAAAGGGTAATATTACACAGTGTGGGGGATGTAAGTACATCTGCTGTGGATGGAGAGATTAACTCTTCAGGTGAGAAAACCCCTTCAGAATCTCTTCAGAGGAATCAGAATTCTCAGATTCAATAGGTTCTTTCCATACATTTCTACCCCAAGTTATAGGATCTTACTCTTTACCAATTAATGCACTGACTTTAACCATCGATACCCTCCAAGGCCAAAAGTTAAATTTTTTTGCTGAATTCAGCCAACTTTATAATGAGGGCTTCAATTTGACTTTCTGTAACTTGAGCTCTGTAGCTGCTGGAGAGAAGATTCTCTTTCAGGGCACACTTGGAAACCTTTAGACCAGTGGCTGCCAACAGGTAGGTTGCATATCAGATGATCCTTCCACATGGGGTCATCTAAGATCATTGGAAAGCACAAATATTTATATTATAATTTGGAACCAGAGCAATATTACAGTTATGAAGCAACAAAAATAATTTTATGGTTTGGGGGGTCACCCCAACATGAGGAATTGTGTTAAAGAGTCACAGAATTAGGAAAGTTGAGAACCAATGCTTTAGACTGTTCATGAGCAGCTGGGGTTGATCAGTTTTAATCAATGTCTTACTTTGGGGTTTCTTGCTATGAAGAGACACCATGACCATAGCAGGAAACATTTAATTGGGGCTGGCTTACAGTTCAGAGGTTTAGTTCTTTATCATCTTGGCAGGAAGCATGCTGGCTTGTGTTACAAATAGCCCTGGGGCTATTAGTAATTTGATGCTAGTTCTGTTCTCCTGGGAGGGTTGTGAACTAGGAATGAGTCAGCACTCAGGTGATTTCCTGTAAACCTTCTTCCCACCTTAATTGGTAAAGTAAAGACTAGAGCAGGTGACTGGGCAGAGGAAGGGAAGGTGGAGATGAAAGTTGGGAGAGAGAAGAAGGAGGTGTGGGAGAGAGAGAGGATAACAAAGGAGGTGGAAGGAATGCAGAGCAGAAATGGCAAGTTATAAGGGATCTCATAGATGGGGAACATGGTAGTGTAGTGGTAGGCACACAGCTTGTATTCATATTAATTAAGTTGTGTTTTCATTGCCAGGGCATATTTGGGTTGGAGATTTACTGCAACAGGTATGTTGGCAGACTTGGTACTGAAGAGGAAGCTAAGAGTTCTACATCTAGATTCACAGGCATCAGGAAGTGACAGTGATACACTGACCAGCCCTGGGCTTCTGAGATGTCAAAGCCTAATCTCTAGTGACACACATCCCCCAACAAAGCCACGCCTACTCCAGAAAGGCCATATCTCCTAATAGTACTGGGGCCATTTTCATTCAATGCCCCCACAATCACTAACTTATTGTCTCTCACCATATTCTGAGATGGTAGAAGTTAGTTGATTTTATTACAAAGTTCATTCCTTTCCTTTGTTAATTTATTCAGAGATGCTAGGGGCAATTGACAAGCCTCATGATTTTTCTTATTTTTCCACAGACTCTCAAAAATTTTGTATACAATATCACCAAATCTGTTGCTCCTTGCAATTATTGCTAATCCGACAATGACTGCCTATGAATGGAAGGTCCAAGAATCCAGTAGTTCTTAAATCCATGAGGCAGGATGTCTCAGCTGGTCTTTAGTACTCACTGGAATCTGGAAGAAGTAGGCTTTAATGCCAGTGAAGGTATAGACATGCTAGTAAGGCAAAATCAAGCAGGCAGAGCAAAAGCTTCCTTCTTCTATGCCCTTATCAAGTCTTCCAGAAGAAGACATGGCCTATGTCAGAGGTGAGTTTTCGCAGCTCAAAAGATCTGGATTAAAGGTATGTCTCCTTACCTCAAAATCTGGATTACAAGTGGATCTTTCCACTTCAAATAAAGCAAAAGTTTCTCACATATGTGTCCCCTATTTTAGATTTCCAGTTAATTCCAGATGTAGTCAAGTTGACAATTAATACTACCCATCTCACCAAAGTAACATGTGGGAAAAATGTGTTTATATGGTTTCAGAAGGTTAGAGTCCATGATGTTGGGACAGCGTGGCAGCAGGTGGCAAGCATGATGCAGGGAAAGCAAACTAAAAATGGTGAGATTCTCTTAACTCTTAAAGCTGACCTACAGTGACATACCTCCTCTAACAAGGTCATGCCTCAAAACCTCTCCAAATAGTGCCATCATTTGGGGAATGAATGCTCATATGTATGAGTCTATGCAAGACATTCTTATTGATAGTCATCATACACATATAACAAACACATACAGTATAACAAAATAGTAAGACATGAAAATACAAATTTAAAAATAATATTTGAGAAAAGAAAAAGAATATATACCAGGTAGACTATTCCTGATACTTAGCACATAGGGAAACTATACACCATGGGCATGGAGACAGCATATATCAGCATACATGTATAGCACAGAGCAGTGTTGGCGGTTTTATCAAGAGGGAGACATCAACAGGCCATGTAGGGCATGAAGGGTGGTGGATAGCCAGAGAGGAAGAAGCCATCAGGCATGGAGGTACTCAATAAGAAACTCTGGCAATGGTGAGGTGGTCCCCTATTTGGAAGGCAATGATAGAGCAGGTAGGCACTTAAAGGAGAGGGCTGGAAAGCCTGGAAAAATATGGTTGGGATCAGTCCATGTAATTTAGTCAATCTGAGAATAAGGAAAAAATTGGAATTTCCTTTCTTTACACTAAAGAATCTGTTTGTTCACTATGTGTTTATGGAGGTGCTGGGTCTACTCCCAGGAACTAGCAATGCAACAAGGAGTTGCACAAACAGCTGAACAAGATTATTGTAGTAATAACTATGGTGAAAATAATAGAACAAGGTGGTAAGAAAGAGGGTGGCTGAAAACTTGGGATGCATTTTCTCTTTAATAAAGCAAGGGACTAACACTATCAAAAAAATGCTATAGGATGTCTGCAGCTTCAGGCTTTTCCACCTGGTCTCTTTGTTCCCCAAATTAATGATTCTGAGACTATTTATTAATGAATGCCTAGGCCATAATCTTTAGCTTATTTCCAGACTAGCTTGTTTCTTATATAACCTGCTTATTGTATGTCTTCCAATGTTTAGTTAATTTTCCTCAGGGTTCATGCAACAGACTTCCTCAGAGTTCTGGAGCCAATCTTGCACTCCTGACTTTCCCAGATCTCTCTCTCTCTCTCTCTCTCTCTCTCTCTCTCTCTCTCTCTCTCTCTCTCTCTCTCTCTCCCAGATGTACCACCTTCTAATCCTGCCTCAGCTCATTGGCCATAGGCTTTCTTTTATATGTTTTTTATTTACAAGTGATGGTTCCACAAAGTATGTAAGAGATTCACGCTATAAAGCCCCATTTTTTCTTTGCTTAAAAATCATTCACACAACGAGAAAAGCAGTTTTCTGTCCTTCTTTGCTCCTCTTAGTTTTATTAAAGACTTACTGAGTGGGACTTTTCTGGAGACAGTTCCTCAAGCTTGTTTTTCTAAATTAATTAGGAGGCTCTCTAATGATAGAGATTTTCAGTTATAGGAGCTGGCAATGTAGCTTAACTAGATAAGAGTTTGCCTAGCATACACAAAACCCTGGGTTTTATCCCTACCATCACATACCATCCAATATGGTGACAGAAACCTACAATCCCAACAGTCACTCAAGGTCATACTCATGGCAGCCTGGGGTACAAGACTGTGCCTCAAAAATTATTCTAATTGTGTAAATGTATGGGTCAGGGTGTCATTACTTGATGCATGCGTACACTGGATATAAGTCAAATCACAGTAGGTAGTATTTCTATGTCCCTGAACAGTGACAAAACCTTTTTGTTGGAGATGTAAATTGTTCTGTTGGTGGGGCTCAGGATTCATAGTACCTTCTGATATATTTTATGAGTACCTAGAAGAAAATTTGATACAAATAGAAAATCAGTTCAACACAAGATAGTCCCTGTCCAGTATAGAATATCAGAAAGGGATCTCCCCCTCCCTCTCTCCTTTTTATCTATCATTTTTATTTAGTGTGTATGTGGGGGGATATACAGAATACATGTGTAAGTCTTTGAATACAAGTTACCTCCCTTCATCATGTGGGTCCTGGGGATTGAACTCCGGAAGTCAGGTTTGATGCAAACTAAACCCTCTTTGTGGTCCTCTTTGTTTCTTTTATTAATTTCTAAGTTGCTGAAGGAACTAGGCTTCTCAGGAAAAGAAATGCAGAAGAGGCCCATGTTAGATCTACTGTGGTGCTTTAGATGAAAATAGCCCAGTGCTGCTCTCTCTTCCTGTTGTCTGCAGTTCTACATGTAGAACTCTCAGCTACCTCTCCAGTACCCTGTCTGCCTTCATGCTGCCATGCTTCCTCTCACAATAATGACAATGGACTAAATCTCTGAACTATAAGCCAGCTCCAATTAAATGCTTTTCTGTACAAGAGTTTCCATGGTCGTGGTGTCCCTTCACAGCAATATAAAATACTAACTAAAACACTTATCCCTGACATTGTAGCCCATTGTCTGATACATTCAGATCTGAAAATTCTCTCATGGTTACATTTGTGGAACATACCTGCTCCTAAGTAAAGAAGGAGCAACACTCTCCCCCACTCTTGTCCATTTGGGTTTATATTTTCACAGGTTATGTGACTCAGTCCTGTTTTAGGCCATTTAGACTTGCCACTGGTCAGATATGTGGTGCTATGCCAACAACACAGTCATTAGAACTGTCTGTGCATGTGAACAAAACTGAGTGCTGGAGATAAGACATAATTTCCTGAACTTTTTCTCAGAAAGCAACTGTGTGAGCAGAGAATCCCAGCTGTTTGGGAAAGCACATTGACTTCATAATGTTGATTGGTTCTGTATATATAAGAGCTTTAGTGTTCATCAAAATTATGATTGTGCCTGTAAATTTGCTATGCAAAATGTAGACTCCATTTTTCCCCATATTTTTCCATTACATGCTCTTGGACTGCAGTAGCCTTTGAACTCTCTAATCTCAATTTTTTCCCAGAGGTGCAGACCTTGGCAGATGATTCCATTCACCCTTCACCATCAGAGAATACCTTCCAACCCTTTACCACTCTTCATTTTTTACCTCCTTTCAAGGTCTTTAGCCAGAGAACCAATGTAGTTAAGAAGAAAGAAGTGAGAGTCCATGCCTACCAGATGGCTCAGTGGGTACAAGCCCTGATTACTTGAGTTTCACCTCCATATCTGCACAGTGGAAGGAGAGACTCAATTCAACTCTTGAAGGTTGTCCTTTGATCTCCATACAAATGCAAGAATGCTCCCACATATGGGCACAAAAGAAAGAAATTAATATGACACACAAGAAAAATAATCACAAGAAATGGGCTTTGTAATTGTCAAGAAGTAGACTAAAAATATCAGCTCTGTCTAAATGTCTCTGGGGTAACTTCCTTTCTTAAAGTCTCATTTCCTTGACTATATCATGTGGATGAATGATGACATGTAAGCCTAATTACATCTGAAGCTAAAACAAAATGATATATATATATATATACACATGATAGCTATTATGAAAGAAGTCTGTAATTGAAGCTCTGACTCCACACTACCATTTTTGCCTATAATTTCTTGGTTTGAAAATTACTCCTATTCTATATATCTACATAGAATAATTCATGCTCCATGTTTCCAGAAACCTATGATATATAAACTTTAATTTTCTTACAAATTTCACTTGCAGATCTTGCTAAAATGTGGGTTCTGATTTGGAGAATCCAAAGATAACCTTATGGCTCTCCATTTCCAACAGTCTCTTCAGTGTCATTGAGGCTATTGATTCATGGACTGAAGTGGAAACTTAAGGGTTCTTTGGAAAGTCACTTGTGTTGGATGGTGTTTTGCTGGGGCAAGCACATGAAGGAGAGTTTTCCTGAAGTGGACACAGGTGAAAGGCTAAGGCAGCCTTATGAAGGAATGTTTCACTGAAGCGGATAGGTGAAAAGATGTTATGCTAAAGCAAACACCTGAAAGGACATGTGATGAAAGATTTTTCACTAATAACATGCATGTATTGGTCTGCCTTACATTGTGTAGTTGAGCTCCATTTGTCAGGACCCCAAGGAGAGAAATGCACCAAACCACTTCAGGTGGTGTGCTGCAGTTTCTTGTTGCTTTCCTGTACTCAGGTTGACTGAAAGAACAATGTCATCTGAGACAGACTCATGTGCTGGGTCAAGACCCTTGGAGGATAGACACATGATGTTTGAAGGGAGTATAAATACAACTCAATGGATGGAGAGAGGGGCTGGGAGCTTGAGGCAAAGCTGAGCTTGGCTTGCTTATAGAACTAGCTAGGCAACACTTGTTGGTCTCCCTTTGCTGAGAAAGGCAGAGCAGAGAAATTCTCCTGGCATCCCTCCAGGTCCCTTTTACTGACTTGTGCCAAGGCTGAGGCCTGGCTGTCTCTGCTAAGTAGTGTCACTGCTGCTGATTCCTGTTTGCTATCCTGACTCTACCAAACTGGATTGCTGGTATATCCATGAAGTATTTGCAAGTAGATTGAGCTGCCGCTGCTGCCTCCTGTGAACAAAACTGCTAATTTCCTGACAATGAAGATAGAATTTGCTCCCAAGAACTGTTCCTAAACAGGTCCACTTCCCCTGTATCCTTTCTTTTCCACTACCTCTAGTATGTGGTGGGCTAGAAGGGAGCTTAAAGTGTTTAAGAACGATCCTTAAAATTGGTACCCAATGCTAAATCTGCGTTCTCAGAAACTCAATGGTTCAGTTCACAGGAGTCAACAGCGACAATGGACCATGTTTTGAATAGAAAAATCTCGGAAAATTTAAGTACATGCTATTAAAGCTTTAGCTCTGTGAAACAGAACATCAGCTACAAGAGTCTTATGGCAATTCCTTCTCACACATCAAGAGAGCTGGTAGAGGACCACTAGCACAGATTTTGATGGTCTTTTATAAGACTAGTCTGGCTGCAATTCACTTGTTTGTCAGTGAATGGGCACAAAATGGCCACTTTAGATTTAGATCTCATGTCCAGATTCAGGGTACATGGCCCATGCCAGCCTTTATAAAAATTAGGACAGTAAGAGTTTACTCACAACCCCTGAAAACATTGGATGTTGCCCTTATCATCTTACTGTCTAATAGTCAAGTTCTAGAGAGGATATTAGATATATAACAGCAGAGGTTACCCTTGTTAAGATCCTTACTCTTTCCCTATTCCCCTTCTTTCCTTCCTCTCTTCTTTCTTTTCTCCCTTCCTCCCTTCCCTTTACCCTCCTGTTACATGTCCCAGGCTAGGAATAAACTAGGATGACTTTAAACTTCTATTGAGAAGCATAACCTTGAATTTCTGACTTTCCTGCCTCCACCTCCAGAGAGCTGACAATACAGGGCTGTGCCATCATGTTCAGATTATGCAGTAGTGGATATTGAACCCACAGTGTCATGCATGGCAGGAAAGCATTTTATGAACTGAGCTACAACCCTAGCTCCATTTACCCCTATCACATATACATAAATACTTACTAACACTTTGAGAATTTACTTTCTACATCCAAAGAATCTGTTGCTTTTCATGTTTTTTTGTGTCACAAAAGAAGTTTTATGCTACACAACACATTATTCAATGTATTAACCAATACTTCATGACTACACAATATATAATTGTCATTTAATATAGTCAGATTTCAGTACCCTAACAAAATGCATTCATAGTAAATACAAATCACATATCTTGATATAAGTAATTCAGTCTCCTAAATTAAATACTTTAATTTATATTTAAATTATACCTCAGTGAAGGAATAAGATGTCAAACATAGTAGGTCATAGGGAACATGGGAATGTTAATCCCCAGGCTATAAATAGAAGACCAGTGATACACAGTAAACACAGATCAAAATTAAGTTCAAAAGCCATGCCAAAAATAGACTTTTGAAATGGGCATTCTAAGAAGGAATTATTTTAGCAAAAATAACTTTAGTTTCTATTTTAAGAATCCATGCATCTTACACAATTTATTTTTAAGTAATAGCAAATAAATGAGATGTTTATTGCACAAGTAATTCTTGAATGGAAACAGATAGACATGTTTCCCTGTAAGAAAACTGGATACACTTTGTGGAAATGGGAGAGAGAAACAAAATTCATACTGCACAGAGTCATATTCATGTTCAAGAATAAAATCAGATTTCAGTTATTTGAGACTATAGTTGCATTTTGCTCTGGGTTGGAGAGACTTCTGAAATTTATGTTGTGGTAACTTGGACCCCAGTAAGCAGGGTTGATAGGTGGAATTTTTACAGGTTACTAGGCTATGAGGGCTCTGATCACATTAGTAGGGTAAGCCATTTTGTATTTGTGTATAGGTGATTACAACAGTAGCTTTGCTACAATGTGGATTCCTTCTGGCATGATTGTCTTATCTCATCCTGTGATTTCTTCTATGTTATGGTGTGATCAAATGGGTTCACAGCAAATGCCAAGCAGGTGCCAACAACCTCTTCCTAAATAGATCGGTTTCTAGAGCCTTTAAACAAACAAACAAAAAAAAAAAAGAAATCCACAAACAAGCAAGCAAGCAAACAAACAAACAAAAAACACCCTCTCCAAAAAAACCAAGTTCTATTCTTTAGAAGAATAGGGTCTCAAATATTTTGTTATGGCAACAGAAAACAGTCTAAGTTGAGGATGGTGGTACACACCTTTAATCCCAGCACTGTCAGAGGCAGGTGAATCTCTGTGAGTTTGAGACCAGCCAAGTCCATGTAGTGAGTTCCAGGCCATCTGGGACTCTGGCCTAAATGGAGTTACTCTGTCTCAAAAGAAAATCAAAACAGTTGTACTGCTGCATGCCTATATTCCCCAAAATGAGAAATACCTTTATTCTTGATGTTATGGACTTAAAATAACATATTCTCTATTAAAAATTACTGAATTGTTTGATTTCTTCTTGTATAATATAGCCTCCTTGCTGATTGTTCCCAACCTTAAAAAAATAGAAGGATTGGTTAATTCTCAACGCAAGATTTGAAGGGGAAAAGTAGGGTATAGTCAATTAATTCATTAAGCACAGTCAATGTGTGATCAAGGCTTTAGGGGATTTTCATGGTCATAAAAATAATTGAGATTTGAAATGAAATTTATGGATCTAGAAATACAAAGTAAGATCTGTAGAATAGAAATTAGTAAGTGTTTAATTAAATTCCCAACATTGTCAGTTTCCATAATTAATACATTTAGTATCTGTAAACATTTCATTACATTTTTTTTAAAAAAATGTATTGCCTCAGTCTATTAATGAGGATGTGCATGCATGGTGGCTGCTGAGAAATTGTAACCAATTCATAAATCAAAAGTTACTTGTTGCCAAATATCATAAACTATAATTACAAAATCTTGGCCATGTGTTGTTCATTAATGAATTATGCTTCCTGAGGGATGTGGGAATATTTTACTTTTTTAACATAATGTAGAAGAGAGGCTCTCCAAGTGAAAACTATTTGGGCTACACAATATTTAAATCAACTCTGGAGGCAAAGACCTGCCTATATATAATATATGTTGAATGAATGCGCTCATGTCTTATAGAAATACTGTAATTGAGAGTAGTAGCAACTGAAAGGTAATTGTAGTTTTTTTTTTTTAAAAAAAAGTCTCCAGGTTTTATGTTTAAATTTAAAAAAAAAACTTTGAAATTCATTGTTATGTCTGATTTTTTTATCCAAATTCCCATATTTTATGACTTCCAGTAGAAAATTCTAGATTTGACTCTCATGGAATTTACACAAATTTAATTCTCTATATCTGCCAGACTAACACTTTGTTCTTCCTTAAGACATCGGTTTAACCCTTTCCTGTTGCCCCCTTTTTTAATTGGATATTTTTATTAATTTACATTTCAAATGTTATTCCCTTTCCTGCTTTCCCCTCTGGAAACCCCCTATCCCATCCTCCCTAACCCTGCTTCTATGAGGGTGCTCTCCCACACACCCACTCACTCCTGCCTCTCCATCCTGGTATTCCCATACATTGGGGCATCGAGCCTTCATAGGGCCAAGGACCTTTCCTCCCGTTGGTATCCAACAAGGCCATCCTCTGCTACATTTGCTGCTAGTGCCCTGGGTCCCTCCATGTGTACTCTTTGGTTGGTAGTTTAGTCCCTGGGAGCTCTGGAATGTCTGGTTGGTTGATATTGTTGTTCTTCCTATGGGGTTGCAAGCCCTTTCAGCCCCTTCAGTCCTTTCTCTAACTCCTCTGTTGGAGGCCCCATGCTCAGTCCAATGGTTGGTGGCATGTAACTGCCTCTGTATTTGTCAGTCTCTGGCAGAGCCTCTCAGGAGACAGCTATATCAGGCTCCTGTCAGCAAGCACTTCTTGGTATCTACAATGTCTGAGTTTGGTGTCTGTGTATGGGATGGATCCCCAAGTGGGGCAGTCTCTGGATGGCCTTTCCTTCAGTCTCTGCTCTATACTTTGACTCTGTATTTCCTCCCTTGACCATTTTGTTCACCCTTCTAAGAAGGACTGAAGCATTCACACTTCAGTCTTCCTTCTTCTTGAGCTTCATGTGGTCTGTGAATTGTATCGTGGGTTTTCTGAGCTTTTGGGCTAATATCTACTTATCAGTGACTGCATACCATGTGTATTCTTTTGTAATTGGTTTACCTCACTCAGGATGATATTTTCTAGTTCCATTCATTTGCCTAAGAATTTCATGAACTCACTGTTTTTGATAGCTGAAGTAGTATTCTTGTGTGTAAATGTACCACATTTTTCTGTATCCATTCCTCTGTTGAAGGAAATTTGTGTTCCTTCCAACTTTTGGCTATTATAAATAAGGCATCTGTGAACATTGAGGAACATGTGGAATTGTTATATGTTGGAGCATCTTTTGGGTATATGCCCAGGAGTGGTATAGCTGAGTCCTCAGGCAGTACCATGTCCAATTTTCTGAGGAACCTCCAGATTGATTTCCAGAGT
Source organism: Mus pahari (assembly GCF_900095145.1). Lineage (NCBI taxonomy): Eukaryota > Metazoa > Chordata > Mammalia > Rodentia > Muridae > Mus > Mus pahari. The sequence continues at coordinate 146,643,786 of NC_034613.1, forward strand.
GGTTATACCAGCTTACAATCCCATCAACATTGGAGGAGTGTTCCTCTTTCTCCACATCCTCAGCAGAATCTGCTGTCACATGAGTTTTTATCTTAGTGATTCTGACTGGTGAGAGGTGGAATATCAGGTTTTTTGATTTGCACTTCCCTGATGATTAAGGATGTTGAACATTTCTTTAGGTGCTTCTCAGCCATTTGATATTCCTCAGTTGAGAATTCTTTTTTAGCTCTGTATCCCATTTTAATAGGGTTATTTGGTTCTCTGGAGTCTAACTTCTTGAGTCCTTTGTATAAATTGAATATTAGCCCTCTATTGGATGTGGGAATGGTAACGATCTTTTCCCAATCTGTTGGTTGCCATTTTGTCCTATTGACAGTGTCCTTTGCCTTACAGAAGCTTTGCAATTTTATGAAGTCCCATTTGACAATTCTTGATCTTAGAGCATAAACCACTGGTGTTCTGTTCATGATTTTTTCCCCCTGTTCCCATGTGTTCGAGGCTTTCCCCCATTTTCTCTTCTACGAGTTTCAGTGTATATGGTTTTATGCAGAGGTCATTGATCCACTTGGACTTGAGCTTTGTACAAGGAGATAAGAATGGATCAATTCGTATTCTTCTACTTGTTGACTGCCAGTTGAACCAGCACCATTTGTTGAAAATGCTGTCCTTTTTCCACTGGATGGTTTTAGCTACTTTGTCAAAGTTCAAGTGACCATAGGTGTGTGGGTTCACTTCTGGGTCTTCAGTTCTATTCCATTGATCGACCTGTCTGTCAACTGTACCAATACTGTAGAGTTTTTATCATATTGCTCTGTAGTACAACTTGAGGTCAGGGATGGTGATTACCTCAGAAGTTCTTTTTTTGTTGAGAATAGTTTTCAATATCCTGAGTTTTTGTTATTCCAAATGAATTTTCAAATCGCTCTTTCTAACTCTATGAAGAACTAAGTGGGGATTTTGATGAAGATTGCATTGAATCTGTAGGTTGCTTTTGGCAAGATGGCCATTTTTACTATATTAATACTGCCAATCCATGAGCATGGGAGATCTTTCCATCTTCTGAGATCTTCTTCNATTTCTTTCTTCAGAGACTTGAAGTTCTTGTCATACGGATCTTTCACTTGTTTGATTAGAGTCACACCAAGGTATTTTATATTATTTGTGACTATTGTGAAGGGTGTTGTTTCCCTAATTTCTTTCTCAGCCTGTTTATCCTTTGAGTAAAGGAAGCCTACTTTTTTTTTTTTGAGTTTGAGTTAATTTTATATCCTGCCACATTGCTGAAATTCTTTATCAGCTGTAGTAGTTAAGTATCATATCATCTGTAAACAGTGATATTTTTACTTCTTCCTTTACAATTTGTATCCCTTTGACCTCCTTTGTTTTCTAATTGCCCTGGCTAGGACTTCGAGTACTGTATTGAATAGGTAGGGAGAGAGTAGGCAACATTGGTTTTTTTGTTGTTGTTGTTGTGTTTTTTTTGTTTTTTGTTTGTTTTTGTTTTCTTTTTATTAGATATTTTCTGCATTCACATTTAAAATGCTATCCCAAAGCCCCCTATACTCTCCTCCCTCCCTGCTCCCCAACCCACTCCCTCCCCCATCCTGGCCCTGGCATTCCCCTGTACTGGGGCATATGATCTTCACAATACCAAGGGCCTCTCCTCCCATTGATGGCTGACTAGGCCATCCTCTGCTACATATGCAACCAGAGACACAGCTCTGGGGGTACTGGTTAGCTCATATTGTGGTTCCTCCTATAGGGTTGCAGACCCCTTTAGCTCCTTGGGTACTTTTTCTAGTTCCTTCATTAGAGGCCCTGTGGGCAACATTGTTTAGTCCCTGGTTTTATTAGAATCGCTTCAAGTTTCTCTCTATTTAGCTCAATGTTGGCTACTAGTTTGCTGTATATTACTTTTACTATGTTTACGTGTGGGCTTTGAGTTCCTGATCTTTCCAAGACTTTTATCATGAAGGGGTGTTGAAAATTGTCAAATGCTTTTTCAGCATCTAATGAAATGGTTATGTGTTTTCCCCCCTTTGAGTTTCTTTATATAGTGGATTACATTGATGAATTTCCATATATTGAACCATCCCTGAACCCCTAGGATGAAACAAACTTGATCATGATGGATGATCGTTTTGATGTATTCTCTGATTCAGGTTGCAAGAATTTTATTGAGTATTTTTGCATCTATAGTCATAAGTGAAATTGGTCTGAAGTTCTCTTTCTTTGTTGTATCTTTCTTTAGTTTAGTTATGAGCATAATTGTGGCTTCATAGAACAAATTGGGTAGTATTCCTTCTGTTTCTATTTTGTTTAATAGTTTGAAGAGTATTGGTATTAGGTCTTCTTTGAAGGTCTGATAGAATTGTGCAATAAACACATCTGGTCCTGGGCTTTTATTTTGGTTGGGTGACTTTTAATGACTGCTTCTGTTTATTTAGGGGTTATGTGACTGTTTAAATGGTTTATCTGATCCCAGTTTAACTCTGGTACCTGGTATATATTTAGAAAATTGTCCATTTCATGTAGATTTTCCAGTTTTGTTGAGTATAGACTTTTGTATCAGGATATGATTTTTTTTAATTTCTTCAGTTTTTGTTGTTATGTCTCTCTTTTTATTTCTCATCTTGTTAATTTAGATATTGTCTCCATGTCCCCTGGTTAGTCTGGTAAAGGGTTTTGTAGGGTTCTTGTATGTTCATAGGCATCTCTTTCTTTATGTTATAGAAGTTTTCTTCTATAATTTTGTTGAAGATATTTTCTGACTCTTTAAGTTGGGAATCTTCAGTCTCTTTTACACCCATTATCCTTAGGTTTGGTCTTCTCACTGTGTCCTGAATTTCCTGGATGTTTTGGGTTAGGAGATTTTTGCATTTTGCATTTTCTTTGACTATTGTGTCAGTGTTTTCTATGGTTATCTTCTACACCTGAGATTCTCTCTTCTATCTCTTGTATTCTGTTGGTGATGCTTCCATCTATGACTCCTGATCTGTTTCCTAGGTTTTCTATCTCCAGGGTTACCTCTCTTTGTGATTTCTTTATTGTTTTATTTCCATTTTTAGATACTGGTGGTTTTGTTCAATTCTTTCACCCATTTGGTTGTGTTTTCCTGTAATTCTTTAAGAGATTTTTGTGTTTCATATTTTAGAGCTTCTACCTATTTACTTCTGTTCTCTTGTATTTATTTAAGGGAGTTATTTGTGTCCTTAAAGTCCTCTATCACCATCATGAGATGCGATTTTAAATATGAATCTTGCTTTTCTAGTGGATTGGGGTATCCAGGACTTGCTGTAGTAGGAGAACTGCATTCTGATAATGTCAAGGAGCTTTGGTTTCTGTTGCTTAGGTTCTTGTGGTTGCCTCTCACCATCTAGTTATCTCTTGTGTTAGTTGGTCTTCCTTTCTCTGAACGGAGCCTGTCCCTCCTCTGAGTCTGTGTGCCTGTGTTCTTAGGTGTGTCAGCACTCCTGGGAGACCAGCTCTCTCTGGACAGGATTTCGGTATAGATAGCTGTGCCAGATTGTTTATTCTGGGGCACAGATAGAGACTGAATTCTCCTGTTGCCCTTCAGAAAAGATCCTTCAGGGTCAGGAGAGAGAGCTTCATGGGTAGAATGCTGGCCACACAAGCAGCAGGACCCCAGTTTACTCTCCTGCACTCATATAAAATGTCAGGCATGGTGACAGGTGCTAGTAATGTTACTACTGGGGCAGAAAGATCCCCAGGTCTTACTGACCATCTACCCTAGCCTAATCAATGAATTCTAGGGCTCAGTGAGGGACTCTGTCTCAAAAACCAAGGAACAACACCTGGCCATCATACACAGCCACACACAAATGCATATATATCCACAAATACAGACATATGCCCACACATATACACACCCACACATGAATAAGTAATAATAAAAAAGTAGCAAACATATGCAGAGAATCATAGCCAAACATTAGGTGGAGCTTGGGGAATCTTTAGGAAGAGGGAGAGAAAGGATTGTAGGAGCCAGCATGGTCAAAGACACCCACAGACTCAACTAAACTGGGTCCATAGAGTCTCATAGAGCATGAGCAGTCAACCAGAGAGGATGCATGGGGCTGACCTAGGTCTCCAACACATATGTAACTGATGTATAGCTTGGTTTTCATGTGAGACCCTTAGCAGCAGGAGCAGGGACTGTTGCTGAGTCTGTTGCTTGCCTTTGGATCCCTTTCCCCTAACTGGGCTGTTTTATCTAGCTTCAGTAGGAGATCCACCTAGTCTCACTGCAACTTAATATGTCAAGGCTGGTTGATGTCCAAAGGAGGCTTCCCCTTTTCCAAATAGAAAGGGAGGTAGAGTGGATGAGGGAGATGGGGAGAGGAGGAGGAAGAAGGACTGGGAGAAGAAAATGGGAGTGGTGGAAACTGTGTTTCAGTTGTAAATAAGTAGATAGATAGATAGATAGATAGATAGATAGATAGATAGATAGATAGATAGATACATACATACATACATACATACATACATACATACATACATACTACATACTATAAAAAGAATGCAGGTAAAATGTAGCAAAAAAAATCCTTCATCTGGGTCTTCCCTTTTCTTTTATCTTTATTTAGAACAAACTTACTGTGTGCCATGTCGAATGCTAGATTTAGGAAGTTAAAGGTGGATGCAACATGGTTCCTGTCTTAGAGAACTAAGATATATCACACCATTGCTCAAAATGTTCCCTGCCCACCAGCAGTAATAGCAGAACTATCTCTTGATAGGAATGACAACACTTAGGTTTCTCTCTCAGATCCAGAGAACTAGGATTTTCCCTTTAACTACAATCATAGGTGACTCATATGTATGTCAAGGACCTGAGCAGCATTGGAGTGAGATGTTAGCCAGGTATACAGATTGTTACTTTATGCAAAGAATGAAATACAGTTCATGTGTTCCTCATGGGGCCTCAGCTTCTATATCCCTCTTGAATTCTTTCTCCACCCTCTACACTCATACCTGTGATAGTATTAATTGTCGACTCTGTGGGAGTACCTGGGGAATGGACTTATCTGTGGGGAATTGTCTTGATTAGGTTCATTGATATGAGAAGACCTGTCTTAAATGTAGGCAGAGGATTCTTGATTGTATAAAGTGGAGAATGAAATATGATCAGCAGAAAGCATTTATTCTCTTTGATTATTGATTATGAATTTGATGTGTCCAGTTGCTTGAAGTCTCTGCTGCCTTGATTTCCTTACCATGATGGATTATACCTTTGAACTGTGAGACTAAACCTTTCTTCCTCAAGTTGCTTTTGTCATTATATTTTATGACAGCACTAGAAGAAGAAATGAAGAAAATAGCCATTTCTGAATATATACAGAACAGCCTTCTATCAGCCTCAGAGCCTTTAAGTACAGAGCTTGCTCTTGTTCACTGTTTTATGCATGGACTGCACCTCTTCCTCAGCAGCCTTTCCACTGGTTAAGTGCAGAATGCTTTTGTAGCCCATGAAACAGCTAACATTTTCCAAACCTATATAATTAAATTAAATATTTCATTAGCATATATTAATTATGCACAAAGGGCTTCATTATGGTATTTCCATACACATATCTAATGTACATTGATCACATATTTATTCCCTCCATGACCCTTTATTTTCCACTGAGTAATTTCAATTGATCCCCTTCTTCTTTACAACTAGTCTACCTTCTACTTTCATGCCTGTTTTGGTTTGTTTGTTTATTTGTTTGTTTTATTTTGGTGAAGCAGTGTCTGTTTCATTAGGCTTGCTTACAGGAGCAAGGGTAAAAGGTTATTTATAGAAACACACAGCTTACTCATGATTAAAACACTGAAGAAAATGTCTCTCCATCTCATTCTCAGGGAGGTATGGGATATGAGGAGCCCTTCCCTACTCCATGACAGGATGTTGACAGACTGAATTTTGCAATATCCTCACATGAAAGACTGGTTTTGGAATGTTTATCTTTCTGAATGAATGTAGATGCATTAATGCCTGATACTTCCTCTATTTCCTAGAGTTGATGCAAATAATGAGCCACAGTGCAAGCAGACATAAATCATGCAGGCTGGTAGTATTTGATGGGAAGGAACAGAGACAGTAACCACCATGTGGGCCTGCAAATACCCAGTTACACGTCAGGGCAGTGTTCAGATAGCGAAATGTAGAAATGAATCTTAAACCATCTAAAAGATAGTAGCAGTAGAGCAAAAAGAAATGCCCAAACTGGGTCAAAGGCAAAAATCACAACAATGGAACAAATGAACCTAATTAGTTGTGTGATTATAATTTTTTTCTTAACTTGTCTAGATTTTGAAAACAAAAAAAAAATAAACAGACATCAGTGACTCAGCCTAGTGTGACTGTAATCTGAGCGCTCAGGAAGCCGATGCAAGAGGTTGGTGTGATATTTGCTTAACTACATGATTCTAGCCTGAACTACAATGTTAGACACTGCTTTGAGGAATAAATAAGCAAATAAAAATTAAAAGGTAATGATGATCTGACCCTATTTTTTTTGAAAAGGTAAATAATATGTATTGATCAAGCTACACATATGTAAAATAAAACACCACTGAAATGTTGAAAGTCACACAATTGAAAGTCATATCACATAAATATCGATCAAAAACAGTTTGTAATATCCATGGTATTGTAAAGAAGTAGACTAGAAGGTCAGTTTTCTCCAATGGAGCCCCACTAGGCATATAAAGCAAATTTAAGGGTAGGCTCATGCCCAACAGCAGAATGCCAATACAGAATGAATTCAATGGTAGTTTTGTAGATTTATGTCCCATATCTATTTGCTTGGGAAGTTTTTATTTTACTGTTCTTTTGCTTATATGTGATGACTTCTTATTTTGTATTTTCATGGGTTTTATTTATGTGTGAATCTGTGGTTTTTCTTTTTAAAAAATTCTGTCTTTTTAAAAATTTGCTCATTTGTTCTCTAAAGAGAGAAAAGAAAAACATAAAACTGGATGGACAGGGAGGCAAAGAGGATCTGGGAGGAGTTGGGGGAAGTGCAACTGTGATCAGAGCATATTGTAAGAAGAAAAATTATGTTCAAAAGATAATAAATGAATACAGATAAAGATATAAAATGAAAAAAATATATACTATAAAGTTACCAATAAAAATGTATGTCTCAGGATAACTTATATTACTGAGACACACATGTAAATACTCACATTACACAAAATGACTGAAGTACATGCTAAATGGCTGAAGCACAACTTTTCAAAATTTGAACACATTTTAGAAGCTAAAATAATATAATGCATATATAAAAATCCATTATCAAATATCTCATTCTTTCTGATCACAACTCCACTCAAAATTAAGAATAAGTGAGAGAACAGAAACTAAACGTACTGAATGCTTTTAAATGGTTACAAAATATCATTGAACAGGTAATATTAGATAGTATAAAAAGCTTACAGTTTAGAGCAATTATATAGTACCCATCAATGTGGAGGTACTGTGAAAGTAATGTTTGACTGAGGCCTATTGAACCAAGTGCTTATAGTAGGAGACTAAAGAGAATCTGCACATCTGTATTAAGGAGTCAGAAGAAAACAGAACAAGTTCAAAGCATTAGCTGGATGAGAATGATCAATAGCATAAAAATATGATAGTATATTAAAATAAAAGCCAATTTCTTTATTGGATTAACAATAGGACCAAAGAGATGTCTAAGTTGGTAAAAGAACTATCTGTGCAAGACAAGGATGTGAGTTCAAATCTCCAGCACCCATGTCAAAAACTGGACATGGCTCTGCACATGTGCCTATAACCCCAGAACTATGGCAGGTAGAAATAGGAGGGTCACTTGGGCTTGTGGGTTGCCAGCCTAGCTGCAGGTTTAATGATAGTCCTGTTTCAGGGATTAAGACAGGAAGTGACAGAATAGGACACCAGATGTCCTCCTCTGGCTTCGGTATGAGTACACAGGTACATGAACCCACATATACATGTGTGCTTATAACACACACACACACACACACACACACACACATTGTAAAAAGAACACAACTACAATATTAAGAAACAACTGTTGAAGCCGGGCGTGGTGGCACACGCCTTTAATCCCAGCAATCGGGAGGCAGAGGCAGGCGGATTTCTGAGTTTGAAGCCAGCCTGGCCTATGAAGTGAGTTCCAGGACAGCCAGGGCTACACAGAGAAACCCTGTCTTGAAAAACCTAAAAAAAAAAAAAAAAGAAAGAAAGAAAGAAAGAAACAACTGTTGAAACACCCAAAACAGAGTAGAAAACCCAAACAAGCCAAGTAAAATACCAGCGGTTGTAAGAAGATAAAACACACAGCCACAGATGCCACAGAAATTTCCAAGATGAGAACCACTGGAGAGAATGTAGACAGCTCTTACACAAAGCTGCTCAGAATTGAGGGGCCTGGCATAGAATTAGTGCTGAGAAAACACAGGCCAATCCTTGAAATTTTGTCACTGAGAATAGGGAGCATAAGGACCTCAGAGGAAGAGGCAAGGGCATGGGCTGCAGAGTGCTGGGATTCATGGCTTATGTGCAGTCTTGCCAGACTTCCCTATTGCATGAGAAGTACAAGTATTTCCTCTGACAAAGATGTGTGGGTTATTTCAATTTCCAGTGAAGATGCCTTTGCAGAATACATGGGAACTCTTCTTCTGAAACAGTGCTTAGTACAGCAGAGCTGGCTTTGGCGAATGAATTTTACTAAAATAAATACCATAGAAAGATGATTAGTGATGAAAAAAATCGTGCAATTTGAACAAAGGTATGTGACTTCCAAGTAAATAAAAGATGTTTCATTGTAAACTGGCAAAGGAGGCCCTTTGTATAAAAGAGCTGAAGATGTGGCTTAATAACACTGGCTGCTCTTCTAAAAGACCCAAGTTCAAATCCCAGAATCCACATGATGGCTCACAACCTTCAGCAACTTCAATTCAAGGGGGAAACAATTCCCTATTCAGTCTGCTGCAAACACACACACACACACACACACACACACACACACACTATAATAAAATATAAAAACAAAGGAGTTGTCTAGACCATTCACAATTACTTCTATCTTAGTAATCTCCAAGAGATTTTAAAGAAAGCATACCTACCTCAGATAGCCACTAAAGGGTCACCCATGTTGCCATAAAATGACTAATCCATTTCTTCTTTATGCTCAAGTCTTTTTCCTGCCATTTATTTTCTCAGATTATAGAAACATCTTGTGAATGGATTGAACTCACCAGACTGGGAATGCAAAGGTTAGTTTTCTTCATACTGGCAATCAGCAAAGAATGATGTCAATGCTCCTAGAGCTATCAGATTTATCTAGCAAAATTTATGTCACCACTGTTCCATTCATGAAGCATTACAAGAGCATTTTATACTGTCAGCATGCAATTGTATAATATGAGTACAAGGAAACTTAGTTATTACTGACTTGAACTTTATGGTTTGTTGAGACCCATACACATAATGAATGAACAGAGGCAGGGTTTAAACAGATCTGCACCAGATATGACCTTGGAACTGAAAGGAGAAGAAGTAGGCACATGTTCCCATCCCTAATCCAGAAGCAATCTCCAACTGATACCCACTTGTAAATGAAAACTTAGTTTCCTCCAAGGGAAACTAACCACTCTTAAGTGTAGGCACAATGCCCAGTACTAGATGGCCAACAGAAAACAAACTCAGGAGCATCTGTGCAGCTTCCTTGTCTCCTAGTGTTGTGTTAGGACTTTTCATGTTTTAAATTTTTATCTTATTACTTTAAATTTTAATTTTTTCATAATTTTTTCTTTCTCCTTTCACCCTACAGGTCCTTTGATATATATTATGGCTTCCAGTTTAGTGTCTTGGTGTGATTCCTAAGTATGAAAATGAATGTGTCTCTGTTTCTTGTGCCTTCTCTTGGGCTTCTTTCTGTTTGTTTTGTCCAATTCTGATGTGTTAGTTTTTGTTTATCATATCATATCATACCATGTCATATCATGTCACCTTTTAGAAACCTTTTGTTTTCCAATGAAAGTCAAAAAGATAATGGATCTAGATGGGAGCAGGGATGGGGAGGGACTTCTAGGAGTAGAGGAAGGTAATATTGTAATCAGGATGTACTGTATGAGAAAAGAATCTATTTTCAATATAAGAGGAAAAGAATGAGCAAAGAACATCACATAATCATTCATTCAATCTAGAAATTGGTCTGCCTTATCACTATATGCATAGTGGTAGGACTATAATTTGTATCTTGTATTCCTTTTGACACAGCTAATAGCTCCCAGAATAGTGTTTTTCTTTTTCTTCTCATGAAAAGAAAAAATAAAGTTGTATTTACTTACTATCTTATTTATTTATGTGTGTGAGAGATCATGTTGTGTTATAGGGTGGAAGTAGGGTAGAGGACAACTTGAAGGAGTAGGTTCTGTTCTTCCACCTTGTGGATTGTAGAGGAATTTAAATCCAGCTGCTGCTCTGGCAATGGATCACATCCAAAGACCTAGCTAGGTCTGTGTGATCTGGCTGGAACGAAGACATGCCCCACACCTTTAATCTCTCCAGCTGGAATACAGACATGCCCTTAGTACATACCTTTAATCCCAAACATGAAGGGTTAATTTGTAGAAGGGAGCAACCATGTTTGAAAGTGACATCTAATTGAGGGGCAGACAAAGTGACAAAATCAGAGGAAGATTTGACAGAATGAACCAGAGATAAGGTATATCCAACTTTTATATGATACTGAAAAGAGAGGTAACTTAAGAGAGTAGCACAGAGGCAAAGACACACACACACACACACACACATACACACACAGGGTAGGGGGAAAGGAAGGCAGTTTTATTATGATAGTTTTACAGAGACAAGTCAAGACAGAACGAGCAAGAGAATAAGAAGGAGCCAGAAGATTAGAACAATTTGCCAGAGTTCATTTGAGGCCAAGCAACATGTTCCTCCATCTGTTAACACAAAGAGCATCACTTTAAATTTTGAGTCAGGAATGTATTGGGGAAATAGAACTTTGTCTTCATTGCTCTTGAGTACACAAATGGCTATCACAAAACATGAAGACTAGTTCAGGTTTCTAACATCAATTCAGATGCTTGGGTTCTAAGATCTACTCTAATATTTATTAAGTCTTATTTTAATCTAAGTTTGATTTGGTGTTCAATATTCTTTTTCCTGAGGCTATCCCAAATATGGCTTGTATTTTACATTTTAAATCAATGGGAGAGAAATTTTCAAAAGTCCCTGTTTTAGTTAGGGTTTTACTGCTGTGAATAGACACCATGACCAAGACAACTCTTATAAGGACAACATTTAATTGGGGCTGGCTTACAGGTTCAGAGGTTCAGTCCATTATCACCAAGGTAGGTGCATGGCAGCATTCAGGCAGGCATGGTGTAGCAGGAGCTGAGATTTCCAAAGGCAAACAAGAAGTTGGCTTCCAGGGAGCTAGCAAACAAGAAGTTGGCTTCCAGGCAGTTAGGAAGAGGGTCTTAAAACCCATGCCCACAGTAATACATCTACTCCAACAAGGCTACATCTCCTACTAGTGCTACTCCCTGGGTCAAGCGTATTCATACTATCACAGTTCCTATATAACAAACCTAAGTATACGAAAGCATAAACACATTAATAAACTTAACATTTACCCGCTCTGTTAATAAATCTTAACACCACTTTGTATCCCATAAGTGTATGCAATTTACAATGAAAATCTAAAAGAAATCAATCATATGGTTTGAGTAGACTGCTAAATTTTTAAGAATAAAACTCATGAATGAAACTATTAGCAGTAATAACCCAGGAGAGCACTTAATATAAGAGGGTAATTTTGCAAGTATTCATGTTCTTAATGTAGCAGATCAAACTACTAATGGCTAATTAACATTACAGTTCTCTTCTATCCGGATACAAGTAATTTTGGAGTTCTTTTAAAAAACTAATTTCCCACATTTTACAAATATTTACCTTCAGTATAAACTGTAGGTTATACTCACTGTAAATTGTGTCAGAATAGCAATAATATTTGACAAATCCAGCTGAACTATTTCATAGAAAAGAAAAGAATATGGGTTTTTCTTGTTTATGTTGGCAGATGGTAGAGGCAGGTGAATCATCCATTTGGTCTCAGCAAAGCAGTTAACAGTTTCTCATCAAAGAGAGATAGAAATTTAGAGGGACCCTCTCTTATGAAGAGACTACCTTGCCATAAATCTCTTGAACTGTTATTTGGTGGCAATCCAGCATCATTCTCCAGAGATGAAATGGGAGTCATGAAATGTTCATGTTACGGTGGTCATACAGCCAGGAAATCAGATGAACATCTAAGTGTACACAAATAGCTAAGTGAGCTTCAACAGATCAAGCTGACAGATTAATGTGGATTCAAACATTTCTCTTCCTTTCTTCTTTTTCTAATTCCTATGTAATGGCTGTGAACTTCTGATAATAGGTAGCAGGTACCTGTGTTCTGTGGTGAACTGGAATCCTCCCCCCACCTCTCTCTCTCTCTCTCTCTCTCTCTCTCTCTCTCTCTCTCTCTCTCTCTCTCTCTCTGTGTGTGTGTGTGTGTGTGTGTGTGTGTGTGAAGCATTTACCATTGGAATGGAAAGAAGTGATCTCTACAGTGCAGGCTCTTTTGTCTGCTGCCCTCACTCCCACACCCTTCCTTAGTGATATGTTATCAGTCACGTTCTGATAAGGAAGCCAGGCCTAGTAGAGTGGCTGTCCTGCTGAGATCACACAGGGATTCCCAGACAGAGCAGGCATTGCTGTATTCTGTCCACCCTTTGGCCTGCTCTCCATCATTGACTTTACAAGAGATCCTCCTGGTGAATTTCACATACCAGAATGAGATGTTACACACTAAAACCAGACTCCTGCTGCCCTGAGGGTCCCACTGACTTATGATACTGAACATGGACTACTATCTGGCAATTTCTAAGCTTTTGAATTTAATCATTTAAATCTTAGATCCACAATTGATTTTACATACTGTTGCCTATGGTATCCACTTAATTAACACTGTTCAAATGATTTTCCCTTTTATTTTTTTCCTCACACTACAGAGCCTTAAGTTTAATATTTTTACATTTTAATGTGCACTTGAAAAATCCTGTTTCAAAGTACACTATAATCAACAATTCAAACTATATAATAAAATAGAGAACATATGTATTTTGTATTCAGCTAAAATTTAAGGTCCGAATCAATCCACTTGTACTCTAAGCATGAAATTTAGAATATTTTAATGAATTCTGTAAACATGAAATCAAAGAAAATGAAGAGCTCTATGGGGAATAATTCGTGGAATGTTTTACACAAGGCAGGTGTGGAAAACTATTTGTCATGGTTATGGAAGAACATTCCAAGGTGCTTGGTGTCCAGGCCCTGTATGATTTGCTTAGGTTTCCTGCACCAGGGTATTGGCTATGCGCACCAGGCAGAATGTCTGGAGAATATTCAACCTTTAACATGAGTACGTTTGTAGCTGCAGAAGGCAAGCAAATGTGCTTTCCTTATGAGGCAGGGCACTCAGCTAATGGTGATGCCACAGCTTTCTTCATCTGCAGTGTTCATATCAACCTTCCAAGAAGACTTTATATTTTCTGGAAACATCAAAACCTGTTTCCCTGTCTTATGGACTTTCGATAGGATCACTTGATAGTCTTTCTTCATCCTGAGAATCCAAAGGCAAAATCATTCTTCAAGGTCTGATAATTCATGTTACTTTTTTTGTTTGGTTTGGTTTGGTTATCCAGACAGGGTTTCTCTATATAGCTCTGGCTGTCCTGGAATTTGTTATGTAGGCCAGACTTGACTAGAACTTAGAGTTCTACCTGCCTCTGCTTCCAGAGGGTTGGGATTACCGTCATGCTCCACCACCTGGCTCCTATTTGGTACTCTTAAAGACTTATTTTGACTGAACTCAGACTTAGAAGTAGAAGCTCCCAGCAAAGACATCCTTCCTGTCTTGTCAATCTGCCCCTCGTGTTTTCTCTTTGGTTTCCTTCATTTTCTTGGCCAAAAGTTTAGCATATTCTGCAGCCTCCTTATCATTATCCTTAGTGTTTTGTTTCTTCAAAGCAACAGCACAGCGTTTGTATTATAGGACGTGGAATAACAAGAAGCTGAATTTTTAGGGCCTTGGTCCTGAGGGGACCTTCTTACCTTCTTTGCGTAAGGACTTTCTGAAAATGTATAGGAAGACATCATCTACTTTAGAAAGGTTGAAAAGCTTTTAAATTCTAATATCTCTTTTGGGCACCAACTGCAGAAGCACAGTGGAATCTGTCAATTCAGGAATATCCATCCTTCCTTCCTTCCTTCCTTCCTTCCTTCCTTCCTTCCTTCCTTCCTTCCTTCCTTCCTTTATTCCAATAATCAAGTTAAGAACATCCTGACTGGCATTCACAGTGTATTCCAAACAGACTCATGTATCTTCTCTCCCATTCTCTGTACTCTATAACAAGCACGTCCCATACTCAACAGCAAGCACACTGCCCAGGGTAAAGACACCCCTGCTTCCTGGGAAAACTTTGCTTTTCATCACTGATTTGAACCACACTGTCCTTCCATTATTTACCCAGAACATCAGCAGCTACTTCTGTTAGAAAGTACAAAATTTGCATGCATCATCTATTTCAACGAATTTCTGAGAGATGTCGGCTGGGAAGGGGATATTCAGCTTCATCTTAACACAGCCAAATTCCCAGGACTTACCTCTAAAAAGAACCCAAGGCTGAACTTTTAAGGGCTCATATGCTCACTCTCCTTGTTCTTGTTCACAGAAAAGAAGTTATTTACCTTAAGCAACCACCATTAAGGGGCTGAAGAGATGGCTCGGTGGTTAAGAACATTTGCTGCTCTTCTAGAGGACCCAAGTTTGATTTGCACCACCCATGCAAAGTGGCTTATAACTGTCTCTAACTGCAACTCTCTGATGTCTGTGCCCTTCCCAGTCACAAGTGCACATTTCCACAAGCAGAAACATCTACTCCCATTTAAAATAATAAAAATAAATCCTAAAATTATTAAAAACATTACATAAAGTAAAATTGCTATGGGCTGGATGCGTTGGCATGTGTCGATAGCCTTAGCACTCTGAAAAATCAGGAGATTTGACAGAGGTTTGAAAACAGCTTGACCTAGAGTGTGAAAGATGGCTCACATGTTAAAGGCTAGGCTCACAACCAAAATATCGGGAATTCTAGGATAGCCAGCTAAAAGTACAAAATGATTTGTTACGTGCATGTATATACACACATATATATATTTATATGTACATATTCATATATATGTATGTTTTAAAAAGCAATTGGAGCACATTAGGATGATGATTTAGCAAAGAAATATACTTTTTCTTTAAGGTATCAAGATATAAGAAATTAATTTAATAAAAGAATAATTTTATAGCATCCCTTTGTCAAAAATTAGTATGATCCCATTCAAAACACCTTCTCTGGGGAAAAATACTGACTTTAAAATATCTTTGAGGAAGCCGGGTGTGGTGGCGCATGCCTTTAATCCCAGCACTCGGAAGGCAAAGGCAGGCGGATTTCTGAGTTCGAGGCCAGCCTGGTCTACAAGGTGAGTTTCAGGACAGCCAGGCAGAGAAACCCTGTCTCGAAAAACAAAACAAAACAAAACAAAAATATCTTTGAGGAAACAAAACTTATCAAATGTAATTCACCTATAGGCTGTTCTAATTAGAGTTGTAAGTGAATCATGCAAACTAGCATTAGAGACAGAATAAATGGAAAGAGGACCATTAATTTGAAAGTCTCTTTTCCAAAATACAGGGAGCAGTAAAACAGCTATTTTATATTTTATATTATTATTTTTATTTTA
The DNA here is from genome assembly GCF_900095145.1 of Mus pahari. Classification (NCBI taxonomy): domain Eukaryota; kingdom Metazoa; phylum Chordata; class Mammalia; order Rodentia; family Muridae; genus Mus; species Mus pahari. The sequence goes on from NC_034613.1 coordinate 146,659,645, forward strand.
TATTTTGTAGAAGCAGTTTTTAGTTAACAAAAGAAGTCTGGCTCCAGCAAAGACCACCAGACTCGAGGCTAAAGAAAATCCCAAGGACAAAGTTAGTTCACCCAATTCACATTCTTGTGGTAGCCCAGTAACAAAGGAAAAGTTTAATGGCATCTTTATATTGTTCTTGAGAAGGGTAGGTCTGACTGAGTATTGAGGGCAAAGCTTGTTTTCCTTTACATCCTAAAACCATTGGTGCACATCTTTTGTGGAGAGATATCTAAATATTTTGGCTTATGTTTGAGAAATTTCCTGTTCTTTTCTGGACCACATTTTTCCAAAGTCGAAATGGATGTCACTTAAAGAACCAGCATCATGCCTTAGAAAAGGTCTCATAAAATTACAAATAGCTTCTTTGAAAGCTCTGGTATGAAAGAAAGAAGAGTTCTCTATGGAGAAAAGCATCCCCAATTCCTATAATGTACATGTGCTATGCAGGTAAATGTTACATGACCTTCATGGGACCAGTCTACATAAGTAATCAACTAAAAATTTATTTCAGAAAAACTTGGCAGTGGAAATTTCTATTAAAATATTTTCCTGAAATTAAAAAAAATCAAATGGAGTTGATCATTCTATCATAAAGAGTACAAAAATTTGAGGTATCAATTATGAGCCCTCACAATGTTTTCTGTCATCTAAAACTGCTGGAACACAGGTGCAAATTGCTCTTTTCTTTCTTTGTTTTTTTTTGTTTGTTTGTTTTTTGTTTTTTTTAAAACTCAAATGGTATTGGTTGGGTGTCCTACACAGCAGTAAACATTTTCCAAGTGTGGACTCAGTGAATTCTCATACTAAGCAGAAGCAAAGACTGCTGTTGTCCCATTTTACAGCATATAAAACAGAAGCCTAGAGTTGGTGAGAAGTAGAGGCTGAATCCAATTCAACTCTGACTCTAGCATCCATGGTCTTCAACTTTATTGCACACCTCTTGGATACCTTTAGGTTATGGCTTGAGTCCTCAAAGACCAAAGCACCAGAATATAGTGCTATTAGTGTGGGGAGAACCTTCTGGAGGTCAGGCTAAATGTTGGGAAGTTAGGTCATGGGGGGGAGGGGCTATGTGCCTATGAAGGGGCTATTAAGGATCCTGACCTGCCCATTTGTCTCCACCCCCTCACTTCCCTCCTGGATCTCATGAGATGAAAGAGTTTTTTAAAATCATACCTTATCTGGCATATTATGCTCCCCAAAGCAGTGGGACCAAGGGATATGACTGGTGTTTCTGAAATCATTAGGCAAAAAATCAGTCTCGCCTCCTTTTGAGTTGGTTATCTCAAGTGTTTTGTCACAGCAAGGGAAAAGCAGATTAACATACTTTGTTATTTGTATTTATTTGGTGAATAAGGATCTTCACAGAAGGAAAACAGAGGCATCAATTAAGTACTCAACAGCAAGCAGTGTCTCAGTCCATTTCCTTTCTGAAGTGTACCATCCAGCTGTAGATTTCTGACTTCCTTTTGCCTTATCTCCTCTCCCTCTCCCTCTCCCCCTTTCTCATATCTGTTGCCTGATTAAGTAAAGAGAAAACCTTTTAGATTGATACAATTTCTCTTTTTACCGCTCCTCTCTCAGTCTGTATACAAAACAGTTACATTTCTAGAGCTATGGGTTTAGTTACTTTTGACTCTCATAGATGACCAGGCCAAAAAAAATCTACTATGCACATAAATGTTTATACATTAAATTATTATTAATATTTCTTGGTTCAGCCCCATTTTTATGTCTATGGGTGTTTTGCCTGAATGGAAGTATGTGTACCACATGTGTTCCTGGTGCCCATGGAGGCCAAAACAGGGCATAGGATCCTCTGTAACTGGAGTTAAAGATGATTGTGATCCAACTCAGGGTCCTCTCGAAGAGCAAGTGCTTTTAATCACTGAGCTATCACTCCATTTCCCAGTCCCATTTTTAAAGAGGATTCTTCTACCCTCTATCCAGTGCTATGATACACAGGACATTTTTTTTAAAGCTGTAGTGTTTCCATGTAGATTAGTCATATAACTAACTGCTCATCTCTTCTATGTAATTCGCCCTGTGGTTTCTTTGGAAATAATGAGGTAAAAGCCTGAAAAACTGTGTTCTACAAATTATCCTTCAAAACTTAACAAGCAATGCAAGTTCTAGGTTTAAGTCTCACTGCACAAGACAGATGTTTATTTATTTTATTTTATTTTATTTTTTAAAGTTGCAGTCCACCAACTGGGAGGCTAAGGATTATGACATTTTTTATAACGCTCATACCCTCTGGGCTAGGAAGTGAGAAGAGATGCCGGCTGTGCTTCTCTGGGCTTTTTATCACCACCAGACTGGAAAGCTAAGGGGCTGCAATCACTTAGAGACAGGACCAAGGGAATCATCTGTTAGTTGGGGTCAAGAATAGTTCCTTGAATTTTGGAGTCATATTTAATTAGCCCATTTACTGCTGATAACTTGAGTTTCCTTGGATGTTTATGACCATGAAATCATCACCTTGGGACTGAACTTCATAGCCTAAGGTAAAATAGACTCCAGAATATAGAACAAAGGACTGGGAGGCAACGCTTACAGAACTCTCTGTCATCAACACCCTTACACACACACACACACACACACACACACACACACACCCCACAAATAGATCCTCCTCTTAAATGTTTGTTTACCTTCCCTCCCTAAAATAGAACATTTTATTTGACCCTTGAGTTGTAGAGCTAACTGTAGCTCTGCTGACCTGGCCTCTGCAAACTGGAGAGGATCCTGTCTTGTGTTTCATCACCAGATCCTGGGGCTTGTCAAATCTTGTATTTATGTAAAAGATGATATATATTATGAGGTCAAATTAGTCTCAGCACCAAATATAGGATTTTGTGAAAGAAGAAAATGTGCACAAGGGCAAAGGTTTGCAAAACCCAATATGAAGAGAAATATTTGTGTAACTTTTTTTAAGAATTAATGAAAACACGCAGGGTCATTTAAACACCGCCCCTGCAGGCCCGTGAACTCAACTGGCCAAAGTGGCTGCACGCATGAGAACCAGAACGCAAACATTCCCTGAAAGGCGAACGCGGTGTGGGAAGTCAGCCAGAGACATTTGTGCCAAAACTAAATTTAGTTCTGGAAACTATATTTTGAGCGTAAGTGGAGTGTTTTTTTGTTTTGTTTTGTTTTGTTTTTACAGAGTTTTTCTTTTGTTTTAATCGCAGAAATACTCTTTGCTGAGTGATTGAAGAACTGTGGGTTCAATCAGAATACCTGGCTTCCTAAAGAGAGTAGCCATGCATGAACTCAAGGCAGCTGGCCATTTAGAGCTTAGGCTAGCTCTTCAAAGAGAAAGGCTGATTTCACTTTGTGCAGTATAGGGAAGCTTGTCTTTGAAAGAGGTTCAGGGTCAGTAAGGCTTTCACTTTCGGTTTTCCTTGATTGCTCAGGCTATTTCAGGTTCTCTTCAACAGGCTTTGCAACTGGGAGTTTTCTGTGGTCAAACAGATATCAAATGGACTACTATTATCTCAGACAGGCCCTGTTCCAGTGCTGTAGCTACAGCATTCAACCAACCTCTTACTTTTCAACCAACAGCATTCAACCAACCCCTCCTCTTACTTTTCTCAGCATCCGTTCTCTTCTTGGAACTGGTGTACTAACTTCTTTTTGTATTTGGTATATATCTACCTACCTTCACTGCCCTAAGAGGTTGCTGAAGGCCAATGTGTCTTCTCTGCTTGCCATTGTATTCCAGGACTTCAGAGAATTCCTGCTGAAAGTGCTTACTGCTTACATATATTGATGACTGGCTGACTAATGTCATAAAACTGGAATATCTCCTCTGGAAAATGAAATATCTCAAGAGACACTTCGTATGAATCAGTCTCAAACTACTAAAACCTAACTTGAATCAGGTTATCTAGAACACTTATGCTAAATTATCTCTTTCTCATGAAAATCAGTATTTCTAAGGTGTCTCATTATTGATATGTAAAGTAGGGAAGGGGACACTATACAATAGTTTAATTGTCTTGAAATAGCTGATGAAAAATAAAAGCTGATGACCTTGCCAACCCTTTCATTTCTTTTGAGTTGTACACTTATAAAATGAAGGTCTCATCATGTTCATGCATTCCTTTAAAAATTCGACGATGTACATTTGATTAGTAATCTGAGCTCTTGAATTAGAAAAAGAAAAAAAAGGCAACAGACAAACAAACAAACAAACCAACAAAAAGAGTTGAGTGTTGCTAAGGTGGCCTAAGGTGGCTCAGTGGGTAAAGGATATTAATTGTGTGTGAGTTTTTTTCCTGGGACCCAAATGATAGGAGAGAGAGCACAAATTTGTCCTCAGACTTACACATAGGTGCTGTGGTGCAAGTAATACATTTACATACACACACACACACACACACTGTAATACAAATTTAAAAAACGAAGATAGGATATCACTATATATGCATATGAAATCAAACAATTACATAAATGATTGGAGTATAGTCAGAACTTAGTTTCTCACTGTTGGAAAGGGGGATTATAAATAAGAAAGGAAAATCGAATAGAATGATCCATGTGATAATGGATAGGATATGAGCACATACAACTTAATACAGCTGGGAAGAGTTGCATATACTATGCTTATATCCAAGGTTTTCTTGAATAACAGAATTATAAAATGAATAAGTTCAATTCTCAGCACCCACATGGCAGTCCACAACTGACTGTAACTACAGTTGCAAGGGATCCAATATCCTATAGAGACATACAAGGAGGCAAAACACCAATGTGCCTAAAATAAAAATAAATATATTTAAAAAAAAAAAACGAAGATAGGTGACTGTGGATTAAATCTTTTAAATGACAGGACTGATACACATGGGAACTCCCAAAAGACTTGGCAGCATGTACAAGAACTGTACAGCTTCAAGCCCAACAGGGCCCCAACACTGAGAGCAGGAAGTGGATACTGGGTCCACTTAGATCTACTCCTAATCAAGAAACTATTTGCAGTTGATAACCCCTGGCAAAGAGAAAATCAGGCTTTTTCCAATGGAGTGTCACTGTATGTATTAAATACACTTCAGGGCAGGTCCCATGCCTAGAAGTCGTCAGCCAACACAAAATGAATTCTCTCTCTCTCTCTCCCTCCCCCCCCCTCTCTCTCTCTCTCTCTGTGTGTGTGTGTGTGTGTGTGTGTGTGTGTGTGTGTGTGTGTTGGTGGGCTTATTGTTTCATTTTGGCATCTTTTATCAACAAACTTTTTGTTTGTATCGATTTTTGTTTTGTGTGGGTTTTTTTCTTTTGTTTTTTTTTTTTCTTTCTTTGAGAAAGAAAGAGAACATAAAATTGGGTGGGTAGGGTAGTGACAATAATCTGAGAGGGGAAATGATGATCTATCTATCTATCTATCTGTCTGTCTATCTATCTATCTATCTATCTTCTTCTTCTTCTTCTTCTTTTTTTTTTTTTTTTTTTTTTTTTTTTTTCAGAGCTGACGACCAAACGCAGGGCCTTGGGCTTGCTAGGCAAGTGCTCTACAACTGAGCTAAATCCCCAAACCCCAAAATATAATTTTTTAAAGAAACAAACAAACAAAAGAATACCATTACATGAGGAAGGTGAGACCTGAGTGAGAGAGGCAATGTGCCACAGAAAGATAGGAACGAGCACTTAACACTTGCCTTGTCTGATTCCAGGCCTCTTTCTCTTACTAGAGTTTTCCTTGGAGACCCTAGTTTGTTAAGTGTATAGGCAGGAAAGTTTGGCTAGATCTGCCACAGCAGTGTGCATACACACTGTACATGGATCTATAACCAACACTTCAGATTAAACACGTATAAAGGATTAAATAAAAATGTCCAATTTGTGAAAAGAAAATCTTTTGAAGGCAGAAAGCACTCAAATAGCCTTTGGAACTTTGGTGAGTCTAGGGCTGCAGAAGGGCCTGGAGGTCACCATTATCAATTACTCTATCCCTCCAGGGTACGTTGGAGTTATGTTTTATCTGGCCCTTTCATTTCCAATGTTTTTAATTTGCCTTTTAAAACAACAGCAAATGTCAAACCAGGACACTGAAGCAATCTGTGAAAACAAATGCTTTATCTTGTTCAGAATCGGTAATAATAAATCCATCTGGCTTCTCCTTAGAAGTCTGCATCTGGTCACTCATTTCAGTATCCCGTGACTTTCTTCTGGAAGCCTTTCTTTAGAGCAAGATGCTGACTCAAAAAGCAGTGAGCTTCCCACAATGAGTTGTAGCCAATATATATTTTGGAAAACCCTCAGTTATCAGTTTTGTGGTCTCAAGGGATGCATTAAACAAATAAATCAAGAGATGAACCCTCAAATTTGCTTGAGCTGTGCACATTAACCTAGTCTCACAACACATCTGTAAGCAACTTATTGTATAACCCAGCCCTATTCAACCTCACCAAGTGAAAATAAACTGAGCTGGAAATGGAGTGATTACACATCTTAAAGATGTTCAAAACAATGAATGAAGATGTGGGAGTTGTCACAGATACAATTCAGAGTAACACTGTGGACACTGTGTCAGGTGATAATATTCCTTGTTCTAGAAATTGACCTGCAATGGTATCCTACATTGTATCTGTGACATTAACTAATTCCACTCCATTTGAAATTTTCTCACCTTTTCTGGGCCATAGCTCTGTTATTCTCATATGAGTTCCATTGCCTGTGGAGATGCCAGCAATGAGGTCAGAGAGACACTGTTTCCGGAACATACAGAATGCAGAAAAGCTTGCCTTGTCAGTTGCTAAGATGTAACTACTTCCTGTCAAGAAAGGATCTTCTTTTCCACTTAAACTGTGGACTTGTGAATTAAAGATTTATAAAATCAAGAGATAGGTAGAGCAGGCTGTGGTGGCTCACACCTTTAATCCCAGCACTCAGAAGGCAGAGACAAGTAGATTCCTTAGTTTGAGGCCAGCGTGGTCCATGGAAAAACTTCCAGGGCAGCCGGGGATACACAGAGAACCCCTGTCTTGTGTGTGTGTGTGTGTGTGTGTTATGGAATCAAATCAAAGTTGCTTAGGTATTTCCTAAATTCAAGCTATCAAGTAGCTTAAACATCTTTTTATAATCTTAAAAATCATGATTATGTCATATGCTTGGGCCAAACATCTTTGTTGATCCTCTCTGCTTTATCTTGCCAATCTGTTTAGAGACACCATTTGCTCCAGCAGACAGTTTGGAAGGGCTCTGGCTCCAGGTGTCATTTGATACAAGCACACTGACTTCCCATTGACTGCAATTCATTTGGGCAAAATGCACTTTTGTCAACAATAAAAGGGAACTTGGGAACAGCAACTTCTCATAACCTTGGAGCTCAGTCTTTTAAGATTGGCCCCCTTCTACTTATTATAGATAACAACAGTTTGATGAACATATAACTCTCTTGATGTAAAAGTTCTGCATCAGTAGACTTGAGCAACTGCAAATTGAGTTCTGTGCAGAGTTTTTCCTGTCATTACTTTATAAACAGTACAACTATTTGCATAGTATTTACATTATAATAGGTCATCTAGAGAGAATTTGAAGCATATGACAGGATGTAAATACTATGGTATTTTATGTAAGGGACTTGGGATTTGATATCCTTTGGGGTTGTAGAAGTAATTTCCCAGATACCAAGAGACTGCTGTAGAATTATTTACCATCACTCTAAGGATAGAGACATTAGACAAATTTATAAAGGGTGAATAAAAGCACTTCTCAACAATTTCTTATTTGATGCACACAAACTAAACAAAATCTGAATATGTCACATTTAAGAGCATTGGGTCTAATATGGGACTTTGCAATGAAGAAAGAATACACAGTGCTATAAAAATACTCCCAAATAATTTTTTAAAGCACTAAGCAGAGACACGTGGGATAAAACCAAGCCATATCTTAAAGAAAAGAGTTGAATTTCTTTAATGAGTGAGAATATGTATTGTAGCTGATTCCCATTTTCAATAAAAATGCAATAGGGCCAGTTAGGGTGTGATATTCCTGTTCATGGCCATGGTTTATTATGACCTTGATATTGCACACTCAAGGAGTGTAGTTGGTAGCAGATGGGCTTCTGACATCCAACATATATAGGTATGAACCACCAACATATTAAACTGAAATAGTAATATTTATCTTATAATAACGCTATGTTAAAAATGTATGGAAAGTTCCTAGTACAGAATAAATAATTGGGCAACAATAACATTTTCTTCCTCTCTCCATCCATATTCATAGCCAGTCTTCTAGCTCACACTCTCAATCCTTAATGTGGTGTAGATCATATACATTGGAGAGATTATTATGGATTTTCTATTTGTCATACAGTTTGTATAGAAAGCATCTTCTTAAAATCTGGTTCTTTCATTGGTTCCATCCTCTACCTCAGCTTAAATGAAGCATATCCTAACTGTACAATTTTTTACTTTACTTAGGAAAGTTGTCTGACTCAGTTTTCTTCTTTAGACAAGGATGATAATAAGAAGTACTTCATGGAGTTATGAGGAGTAAATAGTATAAATCACCAATGCATTTGGCATATAGTCTGATAAATATTAAGACCCTGTTAGCATTTATTATTAGAAATTTAATACTATCATAATATGTACACAGAGAAATTGAGACAAATCACAGCACACATCCTATTTCTTTGATACGTGCTAATTTCTTTCTTTCTTTCTTTCTTTTTGCTAATTTTTATTTTATACTTATTAGCTGTATACATCAAAGGAAGAACTGAACGTCTGAAAAACTAAATAATTTTATCTAAGGTCAACTGGTTGGTCTGTCACTTTCCTACTTTGTCTTTATTTCCCACACCTCTCCCCCTCATTTAGAACTCAAATTTGATGATGCCCAACCAAGTGGGATAGACATCCAGTGTTGTAGTGAACTATCAACAGTTTAATATGTGGCTGTCAATATTGTTATTGCTTGTTTTAGTTTTGCTCTAATAGAAGTCCTTCCCACTGATGCCTGAGGATAATCCACAGATGGGATCTGGATACTCAAATTCCAAATGGGGAAACTGGGCTGAAAGGTTGATTTATGGTTATTGATGGAGGCATTGTTTTTACATGACATCACTTTCTGAAGCCATTTCTATTTAAAAGGAGGGGATCCCTTGAGTTTAGCTTTGACTCACACCTTGCCTATTCTAGGCTCTGGAGCACCTTATTTGCATTCTCTGGTCTTTAAAAGGAGTTGGGGGAGGAGCCCATCTGCATGTCTGCAATCTGTGTCACACAACAGAGCAGAGAAATGTGAGAAATACCTGAGGAATTCCACATAAATCATAAAGGAGGCAATTGAAGAGTGGGCAGCTATGAACTTAGATCATTCGGCTGTTTCAACTATATCCTTGGAAGTTTCTCCTGAGAGAAAGAGCCTCATGTGGTTTGAGCACTCCTTACTTGCTGAGGAGTTTGCACAGCTCCTAGTTGTCTGTTCAAAGGTTTTCTAGTCCTTTCCTGCCTGATCTAACATTTGACTTCAGTTATGCCCTCGGCACTTTACACGTGGAGTGGAGCAAACACCCCAAAAATGCAAACTAAAGCATCCTCACAGACCCTGCATTTAAACTTGTATTCTGTTTGTGTTGGGGGAGTATGTATAGGTGAATAAGTGCCACAGCATGACGGTGGGGGTCAAGCTACATTCAGGTGTTAGTTCTCTTCTATCTCGGGTGCTGGGAATAGAACTCAGACCATCAGTCCTGCAAACGTGTTCACGGGCTTTGCCATCTTGAGGCTGCTTGTGGTTAGAGATGGAATATACTTCTGCAGAATGCTGATCACACACACACACACACACACACACACACACAAACTCATCTTTTTTGTAACAACTTTCTGAAAACAAATGCTTAAAAGGGCATAGAGATTCCCCATGGGGAAAGGAGGAAAGGAGGATTCCACTCTACAGAGAACTAAGTCTGTTAAGCTCAGCTCAGAAGCATGGCATAATACCATGCTTAGCACTGAGCAGGGTATCCAATACATCATGTTTCTTTCTTTGAAAATGAAACACCAATGAGCTTTCATTCATTACCCATGCTCCTGCCTAATTGAAAAATTCTTTGGAATTGCTGTTTTGTTCAATGAATTCCTTGGCTCTGGGTTTCATTAAATTGTTTGAAAGAAGGCAAACCAAGCTGTGGTTTGCCGTGCTTTAGAAATGGGTAATTTTCCTAAGGGTTGTCTTAACAAATTACTACAAAGTGGGTGGCTTAAAACAACAGACATTTGTTTGATCACAGTTCTGGATGCAGAAGTCCAAACTCAAGGTGTCAGCAGAGTGGATTTCTCCTTAAGGCTCTGAGGGAGGATGTGTGTAGATTCTCTCTCAGCTTCTGGGGTTGTTGGCAGTTCTTGATTCTTGGCTGATATCTATATCATTCTAATTTCTGCCTCCATCTTCAGACACTCCCCCTCCACATCCACATTGCCTTCTCTATTCTTTTTTTTTCTCTTTCTTTCTTTCTTTCTTTCTTTCTTTCTTTCTTTCTTTCTTTCTTTCTTTCTTTTCTTTTCTTTTCTTTTCTTTTTTTCTTTTTTCTTTTTCTTTTTTTTTTTTTTTTGAGACAGGGTTTCTCTGTATATAGCTCTGGCTGTCCTGGAACTCATTTTGTAGACCAGGCTGGCCTCGAACTCAGAAATCTGCCTGTCTGCCTTCTCTATTCTTTCAGAAATACATTTGATTTAGAGTACATCATAGAATACTTTCTCTCCCCAATGCTGAGGTTACAGTAACATGCCACCATTACTTTCTTTTTAAAAAGATTTTATTTTCAATTATGTATTAATTATGTGTAATCATGTGAGTGCATATGTAGGTACACGCACATGTAAATGTAAGCTCCCTCAAAGTCCAGAAGAGTGCACTGGGTTCCCTAGAGTTGGATTATGTGTGAATGTGAGCTGCCTAATATATATGATATCAACCAAACTTGAGCACTTTGCAAAAGCAGAATATGCTCCTAACCCCTGAGCCATCTCCCCAGCTTTGTGTCTGGCAGTTTATATGGATGCAAATCTGGATTCTCATGCTTGGAAAGCAAGCATTTTAAATAGTGTGCCATCTCTCTAGCAGGAATATTGCTTTTCGACACAACATTGCATTCCACAGTCCCGAACCCTGGATGTCACTATGTAGTCCAGGTTCATTTCAAAAATCACAATAACCTTCCTGGCTCCATTCTTCCGGTGGTGGGATTATAAGAGTGAGACACCATGTCTGTCAGCTTGCTTTGTGTTTTACCTTATCTGTCTTTACCTTCTCTTCTTTCTCTTCTTCCCTTACCCCTTTCTAAATTGATTGGAATAATATAACCAGTAAACTGTAGAAAAAGTAAGCTGTCGATATTCATCAAACATTACTAAGAGGAGATGGGGTGTTCTGTATCTTCACTGATTGTGACAATGGCTTCATAGACATGGGCAACTGTCAAAATTCAACTACACAGTTTGTTATATACAAACATAAATGTTTTCTCACTTAAGTTGATGAGTTCATACAGACAGACACAGACACTTGTATGCACACATGCACTCACTAACTCACTCATGAAGACGGGATTGATTATATCATCCTATTTCCATTCAGTGTTAGAGATTTGGAAGAAAATGTTTAAAAATCAAAGGAAAAATTTCCATATTATTTCATTATTTTCAAAAGTTGGACATATTAACAATGTTTATGTTATGAACATTGTAGAATAATGAACAAAATATTACCATTGTTTACATTGCCACACAGTTATTCATCCTCCAAAACACTCCTAAAATATCCTATGGAAAGTTGTCCTGGAGAATCTTATTAAAGGTTTAAATTAGCTTTAATCAACATATTTGTACATTTTTAATCATATACACTAGTTTAAAATATTTAAATTAATTTTTCCATACAATATAGAATTATCATGATTTTTTTCCTTCCCCAACTCTCCTCCCAGATCCTTTCTACTTCACTACGCACCCAATATTATGCCCTTTCTTTCTTTCTTTCTTTCTTTCTTTCTTTCTTTCTTTCTTTCTTTCACTTTCTTTCTCTCTCCTTTTCTTTCTTTCTTTTTCTTTCTTTCTTTCTTTCCTTCTTTCTCTCTCTCTCTCTTTCTTTCTTTAGAAAACAGGCAAACGAAACAAGCCATAATTAGAAACAAAAAACAGCAAGAAAAGCACACACACAAAACAAAACCCATAAAAACATAAAATCAGAAATCATAATATACAAGCAAAGACCATTAAGACAAGAAATGACTAAACGATGCAATATGAGACAAAAAAGTATTCAAAAATATCATTGAGTTCATTTTGTATTGGCCATCTAGCTCTCACTGGTCATGAGACTTACCCTCAAGTCTCCTTAAAATAGCCAATGAGACTACTTTGGAGAAAATTACTTTTTATCACAAGAGAATGTGAATTGCAAATAGCTTCTTGGTTAGGAATGGTAGCCCATGTCTGTATGATCTCTCAGAACTGGGACCTAGTCTGCCTTCAACTTCTATAGGCCCTGTGCATGCTGCAACAGTCTCTGTGAGTTCGTGTGTCTGGACCTCCTTGGTCTCTTTCCACTTCTTCTGCATAGCTCCCTGAGCCCTGACTGAAGACGTTTGTTGAAGACATACCATGTAGAACTGAGAGTTCCAAATTCTCTCATTCTCTGCACATTGTCCATACTCCTGTCTTTATATCAGTTCCCATCTACTGTAAGAGTAAGCCTCTCTGATGATGTAATGAAACAATAATATAGGAGTATGAATGTTGGAGAAATATAGGGCAGAATGTTGTTAGGAGTCATTTTGCTGTTATGTTGGTTTTCCCTAGAGCATGGGCTCTATCTGGTTTTAGATTTTTGGCCAACTGAGCAGTATCTTATTTCCAATCAGAGTGGGTCTAATTTCCCACCAGAGCATGGTTGGTTACTCCCACAAAGTTTGTGTCACTATTGCACCAGCAATTCTATCAGTCAGGTCACTGTTGTAGATCGCAGGGTTTGTAGCTTGGTTGGTGGTAAAAGTATTTAAAAATTTTTTTATGTGTATGGGTATTTTTCCTGTGTGAATATATCTGCACCACTTGAATGCTTTGTACCCAAGGATGCCAAAAGAGGGTGTTAAATATTCTGGAAGTACAGTTACAGTTGTGAACTACCATGTGGATACGGGGAATTGAACCTGTGTCCTCTGAAGGAACAGTCAATGCTCTTAACCACCAAGCTATCTCTCTAGACTTTTAGGTATTTTTTTTTTACCTATTTTCTGTAGTGTATGCGTGTGTGTGTGCATGTGGAGGGAGTGTTGGTTCCTGTTGTGGTGAGTTTTTTGCTGTACCACTCTGTGCTCCCAGCAAGTAGCTCACACACTCCTGCCCAGAAACTATCTCAGATCTGCGATGGAAAACATACACATTCTCTCTCTCTCTCTCTCTCTCTCTCTCTCTCTCTCTCTCACACACACACACACACACACACACACACACACTAAAATGCTTTGGCTAATTCAAAGGTCAGGCACTCCTAAACCTTCCCCTGTTATCCCAGGCTCAAAGTCTCACAAGGTTGGGTGGCTTTATCTCTTGCTGCTATTGCATCCTATTCTTCCTGAGTCCTGGCAATTCTCTCTGCATTTACCTGCTCAACTCTTAAGTATCCTGTCCATGCCCAGGCATTGGCAGCTGGCATCTTTATTGATAGATCAAATACCAACTGGGGACAAGGACCTTCAAAATCTGGACACACAGATTCAAAGCATTAGCACCAATCTTCAACAGGTTCTTTCCATTCTTTGTATGGGTTCTGGAGATCAAACTCAGATCATCAGGCTTTATGGCAAACACCTTAAGGCCTGCTTAACCATTTTGCCACTCCTAAAATGTTTTAAATATATCTTCATTCACAAAACTGGAAGAAAGAAAAATAGCAAAGAAAAATATGCCTTTGACAAATAGTCTGTGATCTAAAATGTTTCCCAACTATTATTTGCATTGGGTTGTTTGTCAGTTTATTTTACTCAGTCTTCTTAAGCTCAGGCTTTAAAATCACAAACAAAAATAACTATCAATTTGAAGTTTGAATTTCACAACAAGCAAAATGTGGTTCATTTATGAGTGATCTGGGTTTTAGCCAAGCACATCCACACTGCAACTTGATATAAGTCTCATAAACAAACTCTGTCACCTTCCCTGCTAGCTATGGTAGCATGAAATTGGAATGGTTGATATTCAGAAAATTGTGTTTATGTATGCAGATGTACACTCATATACTTGACACAGACGGAGAATCTGGTCATCAGCTTGATTTGAGACTCTCATGTTTGCTTTCTCCTCTCTGGTCCTTTGTGGGAGGCAAGGAGAGGAATGGGCTTCCAGGATGGTTGCTCATATGATGAAGATTATGTTATTCTGATGCTTCTGTAGCTGGGGAAGTTCCTGGAAGTTGAGGTGTACTAGAGATTAGTAGGAGTCAGGTGACAGGTAGTACCTAGGATTGTGAGTTTAAAGATAAGCTCTGCTTAGTGATAGAAATTTTATTGATTTTCTACATGACACCTAAAACTTTCAATAAAAACAAATACGTGTTTTTATATATATGAAGAAAATTTTTGTTTATGCCAGAACAACACTGTGAATCAAAGTGTGCTTATTGTTTTCTAATTTCAATAAAAGAAAATGAAACATGAGTAATCATAGAACAGATTGCTAATGTTTGCACAGAAAATGGCTTCCTGTTTTGCATTGCTGATAGTCAGGGATTATTTTTCTCTTTCTTAAAATTAAAAAAATAATGATTAATTTTATGTATATATGTGATTTGATTGTATGTATGTCTGTGTACTGCTGGATGCCTGGTACCCAGGTAGGTCAAAAGAGGGTGTCAAGTCCCGTGAGACTAGAGTTGCAGATGGCTGTGAGCCATCATTTTAATGCTCAGAATCAAACTCCAGATCTCTAGGAGAGCCATCAGTACTTTTATTGAAAAATTTAAGATCACAGTTAAGAAAGGGAGAGATGGTGAAACTAGTTACACAGATACACACACACACACACACACACACACACACACACACACACACACTGAATGAGATGGATTAAAATAATCATTTGCATTTTTAAAATGTAATGTCTGAAAAAATTAATAGGCAGGTATCCTACACTGAATGTATTTGTTTCTACCTGATTCTAGAAGCTAGACAGGCTTTCACATGATTTGAAACTGCATTGTCACACCTGGGTCTTTCTTTTCTTTCTTTTCCTTTGTTTCCTCAGCTTTCTTTTTCACCTCTTTTGCTCCTTCCATGCCTTTCTTCTATTCCTGCTCCTCTCCTAGAGCATTGTACAAGCTAATTGCATAATTTACCACTGAGCTATGGACTTTAGCCCTCCCTTCCGTGTGCCTCTTTATTGTCACAGATCTCCAAGCCAACTAGATGACTATAAGAACCACAACTGGGTGCCTGGATGGTTTATTATTCCAGCGTTGGGGCAATATGAAATTGATCCAAATACTGAGCCCAAATGCTTTTGTGTTGATATATAAAAGTAATACATAGCAAAATCTCTCCTGTATTAAAAGACTGTAGAATTATCATCACAAACACTGATCATTTATAATTTCAATTCCTCAATAGTTATGTTCTTTCAAAGGTATTAAACAAGAAACTAAAGAGTGGTCTGAAGGGATGATTTGGTGGGTAATGTGCTTGCTTCACAAGAGTGTTAGTCTGAGTTTGAATGCCTAGTACCCAGGAGGAAAAAAACAGTCATAGTGATGCACATCTGAGATCCGAACACACAGCCAGATGGATCATGGAGTTGTCTGAGTAGCCTGATCATTGGTGGGTTTGAAATTCAGTGAGAGGCCCTACCTCCTGTAATAAGATGGAGTGTGATAGAGAAAAGCATCTGACATTGACCTTTACCTTCCATGCATATCTGCACACATAGGAGCACACACACAGAAAAAGGTACATGTACACAGGATGAACACACTCACAAACAAGAACAGTAGTCTAAATAAGCATTCTTAGTTTTGGCACAAATATTCCTAACTTCCAATAAAACAGGTTAGGCATAGGGCCTTCTGGCTTCTGATGACAACTAGCATTCTCACGTTCTGTCAAAATTATCCACACACTTCTCATATATTTCACATCACACAGATTAAAATCATGTTCCTTCTTCCTGTTTCAGGAGCTTAGATGCAGAACCCTTGATTTCTATGGATGAATGAGATACCATGAACTTTTTACTCACTAAGAACATGGAAATGATATCAGAGGGATCATAATCAGTTTGGGAGACTTGGGCAAGATGAAACAAAATCAGCAATGCTGACTAAGATTTGGAAGCCAATCAGATAGACATTTGAAATATTATATGATGCTCAATCTAAAAGTTTAGTGTGATTTGGGTCTCTTTAATAAATGGGATTATATAACAAACAAGGGCAAAATAGGATGCTCTAACTGGGAATATCAGACCTGGGGAACTAAAAAGAAATAAGTGACTGGAAGGAACCCAAAGAAGATCATCAATGGTGATGGTTTTCAAATACAATATTAACTTTTTAGTGTAGCCAAACCACACAATCAGACCCAAGGGGCCTGATACAAATCTACAAATAGCTCAAGGGGCTAAACAGCAAGGGTAAAGAGGAATTTTGGCTGGAGAAATGAAACATTTCAAGGGATAGAGTTAGAATAAAGAAAAGGAAATTTAGGTTAAACATTAGAAGATGTCCTTTGATAATAAGATGTGTTTATACAACAATTTTTTAAGGGAATACAAAAAAACCTGATAATTTTTCTGAGATCCTTGATAAGAGCATACCTTGATGTCAGACCAAGGATTCTAGAACTTTCACTACAATAGTCTTGTGCCATGACAGGATGAAATAGCAATTCTTTACACCTCAAATTTCTTTGATAATTGTAATGAGAATGAATAACGAACAGACTGTTCTGTTTTTAAATAAAAATGTATCTTAAGGTTTTAGTTAGGCTATGTGAAAAGAAAACAAACACAAATAAGCATGGTGCCACTTTCAATACCAATTGCTGGTATGGAACAAAGTCTTAGATCTGCTTTTGAAAGTAAATATACATTGAAAACCATTTTTCTCGCTACTGTCTTTTTTTTTAGTTAGCTGATGAATTAATTCTAAGGGAGAGTCTGGTGGTTGGAGGGATGACTGAGTAGTTTGAAGACTGCTCTTCCAAAGGACCAGGATTTGGATCCCAGCACCCACAGGGCAGGTCACAACTCTTAACTTCAGTTCTAGGTCATTTGTCTCCCTCTTCTGTCCCATTTAGGCACTGCTTATAAGAAGTGTACAGACATAGATGTAGGCAAAACATTCAAAAAAAAAAGAAGATAATTTTTTAAAAAAAATTTTTTAAATGAGTCTGAGGATTAATTTAATATATTCACTTCTTTATGAAATTAGTCAATGGTCAGCATCTTGTCCTTCATCAAATATAGAATAAATGGGCATTTAACCAGAGTGGGCAATAGGACTTGAGACTTTATGAGCAAAAAGAGTAAGTAAGAAAAGTAAAATAGTATGCTCTGAGAAGAATGATGATAACATACTTTATGAGGACTGCAACATAAGCTTAATACGCAGGTAGAAAAGCACATATTTAAAAATACTCTTTTAATAAATATATTATTACTAGTTATTATTGTTAAGACAGGGTCTCACTGTGTCTCCCTAGCAGGCCTGGAACCCAAAGAGATCCATCTGCATCTGCCTCCTGAGTGCTGGAAGTAAAGATATAGAATACCATAGCAATTACACTTATTATACTGAACTAACAAAAACACCACACACTAGATTAAGGTTCCAGTGAACTCTATACACTCAGAATGACCATTCTAAAGGTAGGAATCTTCCCTTAGTTTACATCCATTCCAACTGCTGTCTCCTCCCTGTCAACCCTCGAAGAGTTCCTTCCCCCTTTCCCCTCCCTTTCACCTTTGATAGGGCAAATCTCCCCTGCCCCCATATCCCCCCACCATGGTGTATCAAGTCTCTACAGGATTAGTCGCATCCTCTCCCACTGAGGTCAGACATGGCAGCTCTCTGCTACCTATGTGCCGGGACCTTAAACCAGCCTGTATGTGTGTTCTTCAGTTGGGAGCTTAGTCTCTGAGAGCTCCCAGGAATCCAGGTTAGTTGACACTGTTGGTCTTCCTGTGGGGTTACTATCTCCTTGACAGCCTTCAATCCCTCCCCTAATTTTTCCATAGGTACCCCTGACCTCTGACAAATATTTGACTGTGTATATCTACATCTCTCAGAGGACTGCTATGCTAAGTTCCTGTCTCTGCCTGCTGTCCCAGGCACACCAGCTTGTTAGTTGGGGTCCTCGAAGGTTTCCACGGGTAGGTGGGTAGGAGGATCTTGGGGTCCAGCATGACTGCTCCAGACTGGGGAGCCAGACCAGAGCTACACAATCAGGTTTTCTACTTTTATTATTAATTATATTTTCTTATTGAGTTATGTGCCAATGAAAATGTGGGCATATATAAATGGACTAAAACACTGTTAAGTAAAATGAAATAATAATATTTATAAGAAAATGAATTGACTTAGAATGTATAATCTTAATTGAGGTGACCTAAACTCAGAAGAAAAAAAAATGCATGTTCCCCCTCATGCAGATTCTAGCCTAGAAACTATACGTGTTTATACGTAAACAACTGAGTGCATATAGTAAAAACATGTAGGAAGGAGACCAGAAACCGGTAATATTAGATGACAGAGATGGGTCAAATACAGGCAAAAAGTCACAGAGTTGTAGAAGAGGGTATAATGCTAATGATTTTTCTAGTGTCTTGCCAACTCTGTTATAGTATCCTCCTCCTCTTCCTCCTCTTCCTCCTCTTCCTCCTCCTCCTCCTTCTCTTCCTCCTCTTCCTCCTC
>NC_034613.1:146678747-146688243 GCF_900095145.1 Mus pahari
TCTTCTTCTTCTTCTTCTTCTTCTTCTTCTTCTTCTTCTTCTTCTTCTTCTTCTTCTTCTTCTTCTTCTGGGTAAGTACGACCACAAAATATTTTCAATATCAAAAAATCTAAATGGTTATCTTACAAAAATATTTTATTATAGAGCCATTGCATTTGTTCCTGTATTTTGAAAGTGCACATAAACACACTAGTTAACTTTCCCTAAGGAGCTCCACATTAATGAATATAGCTATTCACCAGACAAGAATCTTTTGGCCAAAGATGGATCCTATGTATAGCATTGTATAAGATATTAATGGAGCTGAAAACGTCGATTACTGCATTGATGCTATTGTGTAATTCATCAATTGATTGTGTATGGTCATATGTGATATATTTCAGCACTTTGGAGGCAAAGAGCAGAGGACTGAAGATTAGAGACTAGCCTGGGCTACACAGCAAGACCTTGCTCCCAATAAAAACTAAACCAACAATCCCCAGTAGAACATACCAAATTATGTTACCTTTATATACCATACTTTCCAATTATAAGGGATTGTGCATTTACTACATTTTTATTAAATAAAAATAATACATTTACTATAAATCATGATGTCAGACATTACAAATTTGTCACATTTCTCGGTTGCCCCAAGATGCCACTTCAATTGACCAATTTATACCATTTATGTTTGCGTATACTCTATGGTGTTCACACAATTACAACCCACCAATAATATACTTTTTAACCCATGTCCACTGGTAAGCCACCCATGAATAGATTTAAAAGAACTTACTCACTGTTCCCAAGTGTGAAGCAACTTCCAGGTTAATGGTAGGCCATGACCTGTTGTCTGCTCTAAGCCCTAGGAGTGGTGATAGAAAAAGAGTCATTCTACTTGTTGGCTCTCCATCCATGACGAGAAATGCCATTGCACCTATATGACACTCCTATACAGCCAGCAGTCCTGGTGGGGTACATTTTCAACCTCACAGTCATCACAGGAGCTTAGACAATTAGAACATATATATGAATTGGACATTACATTCACAGCTGCCTGGAGTCACAAGGGGTCCCATAAAGTGTGACTCTGTTAACCATCTACTCCGAATGCCAAGACTCAATGAGGCATAACCATGCAATGAGCCATAACTATGCAGTGGTATCCTAATGCTGGGGACTATTTCAGGTAGGTGTTTTCAGCCTAAGTGAAATGTTATGAGACATTGTTACCAAAGAAAGGGCATGCAAGACCCACCCACATTTACTTGTACTGAAATTCTTTAAGGAGGTTAAAGATAGTTAATCTTAGCAACTCCCAAAGGTGATTTGGTATACTGCTGTTAGGTAGGCCATCAAATGATTTTAAGTGCTGTGGCCTCTTTCAGAATAGCTCATTGATGACTGCAGAAAATGCTTAGGATTTGCCAAGGAACCAGAAGAGACAGCAGCCCAGAGATAGGAACTTAAAATCTCACATTCTTTTTTTCAGGCAGCAGAGCCAGTCATGATGACCTACACCTTAAATTGAAAGATGGGGGAGACAGAGGAAGGAAGATCTCTAAGGAATTCAGCAAATTTCAGGCCAGCTGGGGGCCTGACCAAATTTAAAATAACAATCAGCACTGTCTTAGTTAGGATTATTATTGCTGTGATGAAACACCATGACCCAAAGCAAAATGGGTCATAGTCCATTATCAAAGGAAGTCTGGGCAGGAACTCAAGTAGGACAGGAAACAGGAGGTGGAGGTAGGAGCTGATTCAGAAGCTATGAAAGGGTGCTGCTAACTAGCTTGCTCCACATGACTTGCTCAGCCTGCTTGCTTATAGCACCCAGAACCACCAGCCTAGGGATGTCCCTGACCACAATTAGCTGGCAGAAGGGGGGAGAGCAGGGTGAGGTGGAGGTGCTCCAGAATCAATCACTAAATAAGAAAATGCCCCACAGGCTTGCCTACAGCCCAGTCTTATGGGGGCATTTTTTTCATTTGCTCTCAATTGAGGATCTTTCCTCTCTGATGACTCTAGCTTATATCAAATTAACATAAAACTCACCAGGACAGTCACCCCCTACTGCCCGCCACACACCTCAAAACACCCAACAAAACAAACAAACAAACAAACAAACC
The DNA here is from genome assembly GCF_900095145.1 of Mus pahari. Taxonomy (NCBI): domain Eukaryota; kingdom Metazoa; phylum Chordata; class Mammalia; order Rodentia; family Muridae; genus Mus; species Mus pahari. Next base: position 146,680,859 of record NC_034613.1, read on the forward strand.
CTTAAACAAACCATCTTTACCCAGAAGGTTCTTCCCATTCAAGCTAACACAGGAGTGCTGTGTCCTGCATTTGCAAAGAGAAATACAGGCTACAGGAGGAATCAGGGTAAGATGCAGCATGCTTTTGTGTAGGTAATAAATTTTCCTGCTAATTAGATTTCATGACTTGCCTCCTCTTAATTAATTAATTACAAACTATTGAGTAGTGGATAGTAAAGCATCTAGGAAGTTCAAGGTGACATTGTCAAAGGCACAGTAAAGTAATCCACCTCTGCATCCAGCATCACCGGAATAAGCTCTTCTACAAATCAAACTTGAACAGTTGCTGGTATTTGCACAAGGCAACTGCTCGTGTCAAACACTCGTATTAATGACTTCGTTATACGTTTTTAGAAGAAACGACAACATTTCATTTTTATTTGTAGTCAGTGATCATCAACATTTCATTTTTATTTGTAGTCAGTGATCATCACCCCCACATACTTTGTTTTGTTTTGAACAAACAGAACCACAAGAAGTCGCAATCACTTATTACCAACATTCGGACCAATCCCTGCAGTCCCTGTAGAGATGATTTTAAGATGCCTAGCAAAATTTAAGTGTGACATCAGAAAGCCCCACAAGAGGCGGGCAAGGCTTGGCGTTTTATAGATTCCACGAGTGGGCAAGTGAGAGAAGCTGCTTCAGGTCCCTTTCTAAGCCCGAATTGCTGACTACGACTCTGTTTTTCAGTTACCCAAGATTTGGCAGCTGAGCCCTGTGCTCAGGAGCTTTCTGGGGTGACCCCGGAGGCCAGACAACTTTAGTTGGTGTGAATTTCCACTCGGACCAAGCTCTGTTCACCTCTCCTAAATAGAACATATCTCCACACGTGCTCAGGACCCTGACACGCGAGGACTCTCCACAAAAAAAGGCGGGGTTGTGGGTAGGAGAAAAGACAGGGGATTTAACTCTAAGCTCAGAAAACCCGTCCAGGACTGCGGGTCTGACACCAGTGGGTGGGGTGCAATCTGACACTCCCCTTCCTTTGCAGAAAAGTGTGTGGAGACCGCGAGCCCCTGGCTTGGGGGGAGGGGAGTAAGGGGAGTAGGTCCGCACTTCCGTCCTCAAGACTTTCTCCCTAGAGGCCGGGTATCAGAGACCAGCTGCCCGCTCTCTGAGCTACTTCCCAGGTTTGGCGCCTGGAAAAGTTCACATTCTGCATTCTCCTGCTCCTGGCTCCGCCCTGGCTCCAGACCCTGCGTTCTTCTGGCCTTAGCCGGGACAAGCCACCCCTTTCCCTGCTGCCTCTGGCGCGAGGGTGCTGGGACATCTCTGAGCCAGCTCTGGGCCCAACCAAGGTTGGCAGCAAATATCAAGTGTCGCTCTCTAGAGGAACACGGATACTCGCTTCAGAGGCTGTCTTCTGAGCTCAGACTTTTCTGAGTAGCGCTGAGCGCAGCAGGGGAGTTCTTTGCTGCAGTTGTCGCTCAGTGCTTGGAAGGCCCGGGTCGCAGCACACACGGTGGTGTCCCACTGAGTCAACTTCGGGACTGTGCGGGAACGTGAACTTGGAGACACTTTTGAGCCTCGTCAATCAGAAAGGGGAACTTAGCAGCCGAGCTGATCCCCCAAAGCACAGCCACGGTCCCCAAAACACCAAGAGGGTGCACTGGGAAGCAGTCGGACAGCTGAGCCAGGGTGCTCCAGAGGACTTTTCACCGCGCCGGGAGCACCAAGGATCCGCTCAGGGCGGACTCTCAGGCAGCCTCCTCCCTAGCCCTCGGGATTGTCCTCAGGCCACGAGGAGGAGCTTGCTGGAGATTTCGAGGCTGTCCAGAGCCAGAGAGCCGGAGCGCAGCGTCTCCCGCCTTCAGCTGGGAAGGGGGAGTGGCGCTGGCGGGTTGGAGCTGAGATCTCGGCTAGTCACTGACCTCCTTCCTCCTCTTCCTTAGCCTCTTTGAGACTTGGACTCCTGGGGAAGATTCTAGAGACAGTAAAGGGACCCGGATCCCTTGTTTCCTAGAAGGCTGGGGATGGAGCTCCTGTTTCTGCCTCCGCAGGGACACTTGGAGCGCGCTGGTGGCGCGTGAACGGGGCACTGCTTTCCACCTTCCTCGGCGAGCCCCGCCTGGCAGTTTTTCCCTACTCTACTTCGGCCACTTGTTTTCTCAGGTTACAGTCTCCAGCGATCTAGGAGGGAAGACGAGAAGAAGGTGGCCCTCAGACCCAGCCCCGCCGAGATGTCCGCGCAGAGCCTGCTGCACAGTGTCTTCTCCTGCTCCTCGCCCGCGTCGGGCGGCACGGCCTCGGCCAAGGGATTCTCCAAAAGGAAGCTGCGCCAGACGCGCAGCCTGGACCCAGCCCTGATCGGTGGCTGCGGGAGCGAGATGGGCGCCGAGGGCGGCCTGCGGGGCTCCACAGTAAGCCGCCTCCACTCTCCACAGCTCTTAGCAGAGGGTCTCGGTTCCCGCCTAGCTTCTTCTCCCCGGAGTCAGCATCTTCGGGGTACCCGGTTCCAGACTCCGAGACCTCTGTGCTCGTCTTTTTCCACACCTAGCACCCCGCAAGAAAAGTCGCCTTCTGGCAGCTTCCACTTTGACTACGAGGTCCCACTGAGTCGCAGTGGTCTCAAGAAGAGCATGGGCTGGGACTTGCCTTCTGTCCTGGCCGGGTCCGCAAGTAGCCGCAGTCCCGCAAGCATCCTCAGTTCCTCCGGGGGAGGCCCCAATGGCATCTTCTCTTCTCCTAGGAGATGGCTCCAGCAGAGGAAGTTCCAGGCTCCACCTAACAGTCGCAGTCACCCTTATGTCGTGTGGAGGTCCGAGGTAGGGACCAGCGCCATGTGTCTCACAGTCCCAAAGCTGCCCCAGGCAGTTCTAAGTCTTTAAATCTGTCTCTCACGCACAGAGTGAGGCGCCAGCCTTAGATGCTTGACTCTGGTTGTTTAGATGGTGCCAGAATGTGACCATTCTAAGGGCCCACCATATGAGTGTGTCTGGAGGAGTACTAGGGTTCACTTTGGAATGGTCCCAGGACTCAAGGGAAGAGATGGTGTTCTGATTTCTTTTTGATGCTTCAATCAAAGGGTCATCTAATCTCTTCACCAAACCTGATTTGATGAAATATTACATGATATACCTCTACCACTAGAATGAGAGTTCAGAGACTATTCTGAAGGATGTTGACTCTGTGTGTGTGTGTGTGTGTGTGTGTGTGTGTGTATTCGGGTGGCAGGATAGAATAACTATTATAATTCTCTAGTTTTGATTTCTTTTTCCTAAAGGTGTAATTTCTGAAATCTATGGTACTGAATACTTTTGGTGCTTAAGGGTTTGAAATATTATGGAAATCTGCCCAAATTCCTCTAAGGACAATTAGTAGTTACTAGAATAGGCATGGATCAGGAATCAATAATAAATAGGGAACTCAGAGGGAACTATCTGATTTCCTTTAAATGTTTGCTCTCTGGTTCTGAATGGGGAATAGAGCCATTGGGAAACTGTGGTTGATGGGGACTTGGAAAGCAGCACACTTTTAAAGAATAAATAGTAGTTGGTTAAAAAATGACCAACTCTTTCCCAGTTTACTCCACAGGCTCTATAGGATTGCCTGGGATTTGTTTCCATAAAGGAAGGGAGATCTCATCAATTGTAATTAAATATCTTAAAGCACAGTTAGCATTACAGAAATGAAATGAAATACTATGTAATTGCTGGAGATTTAGGTTAAATAAAGGAAACACAACCAAGCCAAACAGTTTGAAAATAGCCTCTCAGCTCTGTTAGCATAACTGCTAGATTTCCATTTTAGTATATTACCCTACAAAAATAGCATTATTGATAGTAAATAATAACATCACATATTGTTAATGTTAGTGACTGAGTTAAAGTAACTGTTGCTGCTTCATGATATATAGATTGTAAAAAATGAACAAAAACATTGCTGACTGGATCATGGAGATAGTGGAAAGAAAAGTTGAGGCACATTATACCCAAAATAATCGCCTTGACATTTGGGAAGAAGAGAGGCTAAATTCCTTTTCAGGTGCAGAAGCACACATTAGCAGATTAATCTATAGAAGGAACAGAAAGGAGGGAGGGAGGGAGGGAGGGAGGGATTGGGAGAAGGGGGAGAGGAGAGATATCAAAAGCAAACCAATGTTTAAGATTAGATAGTTGTTGACATTCTTATCTATTAACATCTCATAATCAGTGAACAAGAATTTGAACTTCAGTGATTCTAGATGGCTTCTGTCCATTTCAGAGTGTGTAGGCAGCCTGCACAGAACTCATCTACCATAACTCTCACCCCATTGTAATGGTTAAAACAGTATATTTCCATATAGCAAAGAACAAACTTTTCTAATAAGAGGTTTAAATGTGTAAGAGGGTAGGTAGGGGTGGAAATCCCTTTATGCTTGAGGCATGTATGGGGTGATTGGGTAGAATCCTGGCATGTAAGTCCAATGCTGGTTTGACTCACTAGGGGCCAAGCTATCCTAATGTAACCCCTAGATCTGGAATTTAATGGTCTGGGTTACCTTTCAAAGGTTGAATGTCCTGGAACTCTTTCAAACCCCAGGAAAATTCATATCATTGGGCACTGCCTGTCTTTCTTGCTTGTAAGCAAGCTGTGTCCTTTGTCCTAAGAGAGAAACTTTACTAATAAAGGCAAAAATACAGCAAGAGAGCACCCGGCATGGTTACCCAGAGGCTTCAGAAGTGAGCTTTGGGGCTGAAGAGATGGCTCAGTGGTTAAGAGCACCGACTGCTCTGAGTTCAAATCCCAGCAACCACATGGTGGCTCACAACCATCCATAATGAGATCTGATGCCCTCTTCTGGTGCATCTGAAGACAGCTACAGTGTACTTAGATATAATAATAAATAAATCATTTAAAAAAAAAAAAAAAAAGAAGTGAGCTTTGGTTCACTCATATTTGATTCTTGCACTGTTCCTGGTTGTTCTGCCTCAGGGTTTCTCAGCCTTAGCACTATTGCTATCTAAGGTCCTAAGGTTCTCTGCTATGAATGTTTCAGTTTTGTATAGTATTCCTGTCCTCTGCCCACTCTGTGCCCTGGAGCCCCTGTTTTAGTTTGGGGACACTATTGCTGTGATGAAACAACATGACCAAAAAGAAAGTTGAGGAGAAGAGGATTTATTTTAGCATATACTTCTACATTGTAGTCTATCACTGAGAAGTCAGGACAAGAACTCAAACAGTACAGGAACCTTGAGACAGGAGCTGATGCAGAAGCTATGGAGGGCTGCTGCTTATTACCTGGCTCCTCATGGTGTGGTTAACGTGATTTTCTTTTATAAAACCCTGTATCAGCAGCCCAAGGATGGCACTACTTACAAAGGGCTGGTTTCTCCCTCATAAATCACTAATTAAGAAAATGCCTTACAGTTGGATGCTATGGAGGCATTTTCTAAATTGATGTTCTCTCCTTTCAGATAACTCTGGCTTGTGTCAACTTGACATAAAACTAGCCATCCCAGCACCTCTTTATCCCAAACTGACAACAAAATCTGTTGATCATACAAAATACTTTGTAGGGGCAGAAGAACCCTAGCTGAGAACCATTGCATTTGTGATGTTGAGTGCTGCACTGGAGGCTGGGTATCTATTAACTACCTACAGAAGGGTTGTGAGCTAATCTAATGTATCCCTGGGGCCTTCCTCTGCCTCTTAATCCACAAAGATCCCCCTGGAGCCATGTTTGCGACTCCACATCCTCTTATGGTTTTTCTTATATATGTATCTATTCCCCTTAGTCCACATAAATATCTGAGAATTTATTTTCAGGTTTAGTAAGTGATAGATCATATCCATTTGCAAAAGACTTTGTGATTTTAAACCAAATTGAGCACGCACAATAGTTTCCACTCTCAAGATTCTCATAAATGCCCACAATTCTATTACTTGTAGTCACTCAATGCTCACTACTAATGGCTGGTTTTGTTTTCTTTTGTTTTTTGTTTTTTTGTTTTGTCTAAACCTGGGAGGTATTAGACAAAATCAGGAATGACTTAACATTCTCTTACTTTCAGGATTACCCAAGTCAGATTCATGGACACATAGTATGGTGATGCAATCAGCACGTGTTTACCAACTTGTGTTTTTAGCTGCCAAACTCTGCCCCTGCCTCTGATAGGAGAATACCACCTGTTCTTTCAAACTTGGAATCCCCTTGATTCTTGCGAACTGGACTTGAAAATTGTGCTCATATGCTACTGGGCATTTGCCAGCTTGGGTAACTCGGAATCCCAATCATTTCTGTAGCTGTGTCTTCTTTTCTTCATTCCTGTTGAAAACATTTATTTCTCTACTTACCATGAGTGCAGACAACTCCCAATATGGGGGGTCAGTTCTTAGTGAGGGCATGGCATAAAAAGATTAGCATTATGAGGGACCAGAACTGATTCACTGTTTTTTGAGCAGGGTCTTGGAGGTTTTCACTGTCTTGAGAACAGTTGAATATGACCTTTAAGTATGACTTAAAGATAACATACAAGGAGATATAAAGTCATTTCTTGCATATATTTGTGTGTTTTGTGAATGGTATGTGTGGAGTTCACAAAACAACCTCATGTGTTGGTTTTTGTCTCCCACTTTGTTTGAAACAGGATATTTTTGTTGTTTGTAGTCCACAGGCCAGTCTGGATGGCCTGAGAGCTTTGAATTCTCCCCTCTCTACCTCCTATTTTAAAGCATGAGACTACAGATGCTCATACTGTGACCTGACTTATGAGTGTTTTGGGGATTCAAACTGAGGTTCTCATACTCAAATGGTAAGCCATCTCATCAGCACCCTCCCCCGCCCCAGGGTGGGGGCAGATTTTTTCCTGCAGAAGAAAACAGTGAGAATGCATTGGGATGGAACACCATAGTTACAGAAAGAAGAATGTCAGGGAGTTAAATACAATAATATGTTCGAGATAGGGTGGTTAGAATATCTCCAACCTAGTACATGTACCAATCACAAGGCTTTTGATATAGTGTTGAAAACAGCAATCAGGCACATTGTGGAGGAATATCTATAAATATAGAAATGACATGAGAGTCCTCTCCCAGGAGCCTGTTGGTGAAATGTGCAGTTAGGTGGGATAGTAGTATCTGATTTTCTCTTGGGTGATCTTGTTCAGGAGACAGGGTAGTGTTTATTACGAAGATCCCCACCATGTGAGTCTGAGGAATTTGGACCCCATTATATAGAACCAAGTGATAGATTATTTCTTCATGACCGGTGAAATGAGCCAATTCAAGCCAGAGTACATTACATTAAAGGCAGGTTTATTGGGAAACTGCTCTCAGGCTGGTGAGTTCACTGGACCCAAGGACTGAGACCAGGGAAATCACCATGGGGAAAGCATAGGGGAGGGAGGGAGGGAGGGAGGGAG
>NC_034613.1:146688358-146693065 GCF_900095145.1 Mus pahari
AGAGAGAGAGAGAGAGAGAGAGAGAGAGAGAGAGAGAGAGAGAGAAGCAAAATATCTTGAGCCTTTGGGGAAGGGCAGCCCAGCCCCTGGTCTGGAAAGTTCAGGGGTGGGGGCAGGGTATACCAGGTAAGAACTGAGGGATGCTGGAAGAACCTGTAGGCCAGGTTTGCCTTGATATGTAAAATATACATCTCCATTCCTTGTCCTGGGGTCCAAAACTGAAAGCCAGGGACTCTACCTGGCAGTGCATTTGTCCTTAAGATACTTTTGGAAAATCATGAAGATGTTTGGGATGTTATATGTAGTAGTGCTGCTCTATCAGTTTTCTGATCACAAATTTAGTGGCTTAAAGCAATATAAATTCTCTTTCTGGAGATGAGTTCCTGTGAATCTCACTATGCTTAAGATGCCCGTGGATCTGTGTTCTTTCTAAAGCCTGCTAAGATCTGCAGCCTTTCCTTTTCCAACAGCACTTTCCCCTTTATCTTCAAAGCTAGCCATGTTGTTATCTTTTTGATCCTTCTTCTCTAGTCATTTCTCCATCTGACTTTCTTCAAAACACTTATGCTTACATTGGGATCATCCGGGTAATCCAGGGTAATCTCACTATTTTAAGGACATCTGATCAGCGAATTTTAATTGCTTTTGAAACTCGAATTCCCCTTTTCTATGATGTACTAAGAGGTTCCAGGAATTTAGGCATGGGCATCTTTGGCAGGACTTTATGATGTCTACTCCAGGGTGGTTTCTGCTAGGGACAACTATTTGGGAAGCCAGGGAAGTGGCTAAACACCCTGCAGTGTTCAGGGAAGTCCTATGAATAAGAATCATCATGCAAAGATGCTGAAAGACTCTGTTGCCAAGAATGGGAGAACTTGGGAGTTTTGAAGCCTGAAGGTATAACACAAATAACTAAGTATTTTAGAGACATGACTCTGATATCTAGAGAAGCATATATATAATCACAGGTACATAGGTACACATAGTTCTATCATGCTAAGCATCCTGTAAACAAATGAAAGTTGATATAGGCCCATTACTGTAAAGACCTCTGTATTTCTTACCCTCCATTTTAGCCAGTTGTTTTCTTGCAGCTGTTGAAGTGCCTGAAAACATAACTCCCACTGGTCTTTATATTCCTAAAACTAGCCTATGTTCCAGAGTTTTAGATCACCCAAGGGTGCTCATCACTGCAAGGGTGTGGACATATATTTTCTGATTTCCCAAGAGAAATCTTCTCAGGATGGCCACTGAACAGCTCAGGTTCTAAAAACCTGGAGCACAATGATAGATTCTCTTTCCTCTTAACACAGTGTTATCTGTCAGTTATTCTGGTTGCCATTAACAGGTCCCTGCTTGCTTACAGTTACATAGCCAGGGGGTCTTTAGTACCTTCCCAATTTTCTCTTCCTCTCTCCTCCCTCTTCTCCCCTTTGTTCCCTCCCCTCTCCTCCCCTCCTCTCCTCTCCCTTCTTCTCTGCTTTGCCCCTTTCCCTCCTCCCCTCTCCTCTTGAGATGTTTACCTCTCCCATTGTAGAAAGGATCTGAGGGAAGTGTGTGAGGATATCTAAAGAGAATCCTTACATCTTTCTCAGGCTTTTTCTTCTTATTGTCACTGCCTCCTTTCTGTCTTCCCCTCCCCCTCCATTGCCACTATGTTCTCCTGCTTGGTCATCTTGCTGTCAGTTGAATCTGTTCTTATATTCGTTTCATATTCCAATAATGCCATTATAACCATATTGACCTCTTATGAGGCACATTTGATAGCTCAGTGTGTATGGAATGGAGCTTTTGAGACAGTCTCTCACTGTGTAGCCTGGCTGGCTTGGAACTCACAGAGCTCTATTGCCTCTGCCTCCCTAGTGCTGGAATTAAAAACAAAACAAAACAAAACACCAAAACCAAAACCAAAACCAAAACAAAAAAGTGTGTCATTACTACTGGTAATAATAATTGCTCAGCTAGTCATTTCAGTACCTTTTTACAATATAATCTTAGTTCTCTTCCTCTCCTTCAGCAACTCTGTTCTAGCAAAACCAAACTGTCCACTTAGTTAGGGCCTCATTAAATATTTATTTGGTGTCAGCTATGTAGTGAACCTTATATGTGGAACACACAAGCCTTGCTCTGTACAGTGCTTACAGCATGTGGAGGCAGTAGTGGCCAGTGAATAAATCTATACTCCTTTAGTGTGCTGAGACATTATGACAGGAAGACTGTGGCAGATTAGATAATAATAACCCCAAAATGTCCTGATCCATATTTTAATCCCCAAATGTACAAATATTCCAGGCTACATGGCAAAAGAGCAAAAGAGACTTTGTTAATGTGAAACTATTGTGGGGTATATGGGTGGGGTCAACACAATCAAATTTCCTTGTAAGAGGGGATCAGAAAGGTAAGTTCTAGGGGGAGGGGAGGGAGGAGAAGTGAGGAGAGAGAAAGAGAGGAAGGAGGAAGGGAGGAGGGGAGGAGGGAGAGATTTTGAAAATGCCACACTACTAGCTTTGAAGATGGATAAAGAAGCATGAGCCATGAAATGTACCAGCTTCTAGAAGCTGGAAAATACAAAGAAACAATTCCTCCTCCTGAGTTCCCTGCTCTAAACACACAACTCTACAGATACCTTGATCTTCGTAGCCCTGCTCCCTAAAGGTTGGAAAATGTATGTGATTGTGATAATTTGTCACAGAAATATCATCAAATGGACACAGGGTCTAAGACTCTCTGGTATGTATCATATGAAACCAGTGGATGAAAAGGTTTTGACAAAGCACTCCTAGAGAAGACTCTGTTTAAGAAAGAACATAGGGCTGAGGAGATAAAACTCAGTCTATAAAACTCCTGCCTCTTAAGCACCTTGGACCCGAGTTTGAATCCACAGAACACAAATGGAACTGCTAAATGGAGTGGTGTGTACCTCTAGTCCAAACACTGGTAAGGTGGAGATGGACCATGACTGGGTTTCTTGGTTAGTCATTCCAGTCTACTTGGTGAGGTGTAGGCCAGTGAGAATCCCTGTGTTAAAAGTGAATGTCATTCCTGATGCTGACACGGAGGTCGTTCTCTGACTTCCACATGGCTGTGCATCTGTGTACACAAGAATTAGCACACAGGAGCATAAAAAGAGGGGATATAGTATGTTTGAGAGACTTAGAGAAATCTGTCTGGAGTAGAATGATAGATAGGTCTGACTGGGCTTTGAGCTCTGTGATGTTGATTTCATCATTTAACAGTGTGGTGGTTTGAATATGCTTGGCCCAGGGAGTGGAACTATTAGGAGGTATGGCAATATTAGAGTAGGTGTGTATTTGTTGGAGGAAGTATGTCACTGTAGGGGTGGGCTTTGATATGTTCCTCCTAGCTGCCTGAAAGACAGCAGTCTTTTCCTCTTTGCCTTTGGCAAAAGATGTAGAACTCTTGGTTTCTTCTCCAGCACCATGCCTACCTGGATGCTGCCATGCTTCTTGTTATGATGATAATGAACTGAACTTCTGAATCTGTTAGCCATCCCCAATTAAATGCTGTTTCTTATTAGAGAACCCTTGGTCATAGTGTTTCTTTTTAGCAATGGAAACCCTAACTAAGACAAATTGATAGTTCCCTGAAGATGTTCTGTCTATCTCATCACCTTTGATTTTTGGTAACTTAGTTCCACGTTTGTCTAAAAAGTATATATCTGTGCTGTAGGACTCAACTAGTTAATAGTTACTTTGTTCGTGTGAATAAACATAGACTCTGGTGTATTTCCTAATAGAAACAGAATTTGTAAAACCAAGAACTTATTTTTCCATGGTGAACTCCTGATTCTTATGGTTCATAGCAAAATATGCTCAAGAACTGAGAAAGTCTGTGTTGACAGTGAATCTCCTAGATCCTGGAGGCATGCTTTGGGAACATTACATCGTGTTCTAAAGTTTACTGCATCTGTGCTAAACCATTACTTAAATAGAGTGGGGTTACGGTTACAACCATGTCAAAAATATGGAAGAACCACCTGGAATGTAATGTATAAAAACTGAAATTAGTTATGTTATCTGGTAAAGAATGATGTTTTCATTAGCCATTAGGGTGATGCAAATCAAGACTATTCTAAGACTATACCACTAGGACAGCTAGAATTGAAATGAGCAATAACAGGAAGTGTTGATATGATGTGAAAAAAATTAGCATGCTTCTGTGCCACTAGCAGAAATGTAGAATGACGCAGTAGTTTTAAAAGTCATTTGACAGTTGTTTAACATGTCAGAGAGCATTACCCTATGACTCAGCAATTCTGCTCCTGACTGTGTACTCAAGAGAAATGAAAACATGTCCCATCTAAACCGTATGCTTGAGTGTCAGAGCAGTATTATTCATGAGTAGAATGGTGGAACCATCCCAACCATTTATCAGCTGGTTGATGAATGGAAAACAAAACATGACCTAGCCACACAGCAGGAGATTATTCTGTAACAAAGTACATGAAGTACTGATGCTACATAGGAGTGAGTCTTGAAAACATCATGGGAAATAGAAGGAGTCCGTCCACTGCAAAAGCCCACTGGTTTTGGATACCCATCTATATGATTGTATATAGATGGATATGCAAAATAGGCAAATACAGATAGAAAGTAGATTAGTAGTTGCTGGTGGTGGTTGGGGGGAGAGAAGGCAGGCGATGAGGATAGATTTCTTTTATTATTATTATTATTATTATTATTATTA
>NC_034613.1:146694135-146696358 GCF_900095145.1 Mus pahari
AGGATGACCATTGTGTGGATACTTCATTCCTCCTTAGAATAAGGAACAAAATACTCATGAAAGGATATAGGTACAGAGACAAAATTTAGAGCTAAGAGGATAGATTTCTAATGGGGATCTTTTTTAGGATAATGAATGTGATCTCAAACTAGATATAAGTGATGGCTATACAACCTTGTAGAGGAAATAAAAATCATCCAATGTACGCTTCATAAAGTCTAATGGTCTGATCTGTGAATTGAACTACAGCCAAAGAAAAGGAAAGATGCTCATTATTTTCAGAAAAGAAACTAAGTTTTTCTGCCGTGTCATGTTTGCAATAGAAATAAATACAAATGTAGGAGAAGAGTATTTTGCATGCTTTCTTTGAAGATGTCATAAGGGAAGTAGTAACAGCTTTGAAAGATTCAGTAGAGGAGTCAGCAGCTACCTCTGGGAATTTCTGAGATTGGTTACCATGGAAATTCTACACAGTTCTTATTAACTTTGGAACTAAGCACAGAGAAGCTATTAAAATGATTGCTTTTCAGAAATGGCAGCTATTTTTTTTAAAGCACCACAACTACATACAACTGTGAAAAATATCCTGGCCATATCTCATCAGAACCATTAAATAGTCAAAGACCTTCAGGAAATATTAGAACTAAAAGGAATTTGAGAAGCAGCTACTTCTTAAGTAATCATGTTGATGGGCCCAAGAGCAGAACACTGAGCCCAGGAAGTCTTTGGAGAGGTGGAGTGAACTGAGTTATGTTGCCTTATGGAACAACAAAGTAATGTGGGTTTTTTTTTTTTCCGTAGCTCTGGATCACTCATGGAAACAAAAGCTGAAGTGTGAATTGGATCAATTCTCAGGTTGCTACTCTGATAACTTCATTGTTCAGTTGTACCAGCAAGTATTCTGAGAATAAGATAGAGAGGAGAAGGGAAAAGAGGAGCCTTAGGTGACAATAGCTATGACAACTTAAGCTTTATTACAGTAAGACATCTGTATTAGCCAGTCTTTTAAGCCAGGGGAATCTTGGTCTTGGTTGCCTGGTATGTTGGGTTTGAACACAGTCCAATTCTTCTCCAGTTAAAACTTTACATTGGTGCCTTGCTTCTTGCAGTTGAATGGCAGTTGATGGTGAAGGATAATAATGGTAAGTAAAAGGGAAATTAGTATTTGTAGTGTTTGGAGGGTGAGCACCAGTAACTCTTGGGGATGGTGATGTTATCGGCATGAATGTTCCAGATGATGATTCTGTGGCTCAGATTAAGAGGTAACCAGATTTAGTTGGAGAATGGATGAAGTGGATAGATCCAAAAGGCTTGCATTCAAATCCAGTGATCAGGACACAAAAAGGAAAACAAGTCAAAATAGAATAAAATTGAAGACATACCTGCCCACCCAGTTAGGAAGCAAAGCAATAACAATAACAACTCCTTCTCCCTCCACAAAATAAACAACAAACTGTAGAACAAGCTCTAAGGAGTTGATTTAGTTAAAAAAAAATTTACATGTCGACTTCATGCACTGAGAATTTGGTCTTGCCATCATGACTGCAGAAGAGGTGGTAATCAACGAATGAGTGGGTACAACTGCATAGGGAAATGGCAGAAGTAGATTGGAAATTTATTTTATAAGTTGGTCAGTAAGGTACAGTTTTCATGGTCAGCACTGGAGCAACAACAAGCTGTCACCCCAGGCATTTTGGCTTAGTGAGTTGGAACACAGGAATTTGACACACTTGCACTGTGGATTTTGTGTAACCCAACACATGCCAATAGGCCAAGGGGCAGCCTTCATTCCAACACACAGAAAACTTATCTCATTGGACATTTGTTTGCATGTACTATACTTCAAAGGTTGGAAAGTGGAGAATAGTCAGAGAAGCTCTAGTTGGAAATGGCAGTGTGCTTTTGTCTTCAGGGCTTCTATGTTTTCATTTCCTTATGTTATTATGATCACATGAGATGAAGCTGTCTGTTTTGTAGCTCATCTTACCAACATCTCTCTAGATTAAAAGGCAGGCAGATTCACTTAGCTGAGACACTGTTGCTTAAAGTCCTCCTACTGAGTTGCCTCATCCAGCCCTGATATGAGGGCTAGTCTTTCTTTTTAATATTTATTTTCTTTATTTACATTTCAAATGCTATCCTGAAAGTTCCCTATATCCCCCCACCCCTGCTCACCTACCCACCCACTCCCACTACTTGGCCTAGGCCTTCCCTTGTGCTGGG
>NC_034613.1:146696783-146697930 GCF_900095145.1 Mus pahari
AATGTATCTTGGGTATTCTAAGATCCTGGGCTAATATCCGCTTATCAGTGAGCACATATCTAGTGACTTCTTTTGTGATTGGGAGGGCTAGTCTTATTGTCGCTTACTTCCTCTCCAGTTGATATCTCTGGGAGGTCTGATCTTTTCTGAAGGGAAACAGAGGAAAAGGGATGGATCTGGGGAGAAGTGGAGGTGAGAGGGTGCTGAGAGGAGTGAAGGGAGTGGAAATTGCATTCAGGATGTATTGTCTAACAATAAATAATAATTTATAATAATAACAATGACAAAAGAAGGTTGTATCTAGGCCAATTGGGTGCTCATATAAAGTGTTAGAAGTTCCTGAGTGTCAAGTTCTTAATATACTCTAGCAGAAAGCCTTGATATTGAGACTATGGGTCAGTTGTGTGAACGCTGACAGGTCCTCAATGTCTGATTATCAGGTGTTTTTGTCTAAAAAATAATAAGTCTTGGAAGAAATTAGATGATATATGTAAAGACAGTTGTTCATAAAATATCTGACTGTGATTCCTACTAGCATTTCTAGACAGAGTTTCATATTCTCTATTTGAAGGGAAAGTCTGTAAAGGTCTTCTCTCCTGTCCAGATATCTATGTGGTACTTAAAGTCTGTCTATGATACTTTAACTTTATGCCTTCTAATCTACAGCCAAGATGACGGACTTTGTGTTTGTCCTGGCATTTTAGATGGTAACGCACCCAGATCCTCCTCCTGGTATTGTGTTAAGAGGACAGTTATCCCAGAAACTTAGAATACCCAAGATACATTTTGGAAAACACAAGAAAACCAAGAAGGAAGACCATCGTGTNGATACTTCATTCCTCCTTAGAATAAGGAACAAAATACCCATGAAAGGATATAGGTACATAGACAAAATTTAGAGCTAAGATGAAAGGGTGAATTTCTTTAATATGCTCAATTTCATTGTCCTTTTCTTTTCAAGAATTCAATTATTAATCTCAGTGCTTTCATTCATTAATCTTAAATACATTTACTCATTTAACTCATAAAATGTACTTTTTTTTTGATTATTTTCTTTTTTTTATTATTATTTTCTTTATTTACATTTCAAATGCTATCCTGAAAGTTTCCCATACCCCTCCCCCCACCTCTGTTCCCCTACCCACCC
>NC_034613.1:146697970-146703531 GCF_900095145.1 Mus pahari
GTCTCTAGCTGTAAATGTAGCAGAAGATGGCCTAATCGGCCATCACTGGGAAGAGAGGCCCCTTGGTCTTGCAAACTTTATATGACCCAGCACAGGGGAATGCGAAGGCCAAGAAGTGGGAATGGGTGGGTAGGGGAGCAGGGGCAGGGGGGAGGGTATAAGGAACTTTTGGGATAGCATTTGCAATGTAAATAAAGAAAATATCTATTTAAAAAAGGACAGTTACATTAGTTATTTGTGGCTATGATAGAACACTCTAACCAAGAGTAATTTATAGAAGGAAGGGAGAGTTTATGTAGGCTTACAAGAAGGTTAAAAGTTAATCATGGCAGGAGGCATGACAAGCAGGTAGGCAGTATAGAATTGATCACATCTTCATCCATAAACAAACCAGAGGGAATGAACTGGAAGTGGGGTAAGGCTTTAAGCTCTCAAACCCTGCTTCCAAGTATGTACATCCTCCAGCAAGGCTGCACTTTGCCATAACCTCCCAAAACAGCACCATCCAGTGGGAGACCAAGTTTTCAAAAGCCCAAGCCTATGGGCGTTATTTCTCTTTCAAGCTACCAGAACAGTGTTCCTGTGACATTCATCATGCTATGAACAAATTCTCTCTCTCCTCTTATACAACTAACCACTAATCTTGTATTATTTTTAGGAATACAGATGGGTGAGCATCAACACAAAGGCTTTGTCATGGTTTCCTTTTGTGAATTTAATAAAATTAGAATTGAAGAAAACTTGAATCTGAAAAATACTGATCCAAAGACATTTGGCAAAGTATTTATAGAAATATAAGATCAAAACTGACTATCTTGAAGTTTTTGGAGTCAACACCATGAATCAGACTTATTTCAATTAATTGTATCAAAGCTCAATGAAAAATATGGCATTCACAGTCTATGAGAAGACTGCTCTTAGTCTTAGCAAACCTATAAAGAGGTATGCAGAGTCTTGTCTTAACACTAATATACTTGCTCAATAAACATGTGTTTATTTGTCAAAATACTGAAAGAATAGACACAAAAGGTGGCATGTAGATGGTCCTTGGACTTGAAGGTGAACATTGGTTCTAGAAGTTCTGAGGCTTACACTCAGCAAATATACTTACTATTCTGCTGGAATAATTGTTCTTTGATTGGTTTATTGATTTATTATTTGCAGTGCTTGCAACTGGACCCAGGGCTTCATGAATACTAGGAAAGAAGTCTGTATATCCCAGTTCTGGCCTTTTACCTTATAATTAAATTGGAAATACATTGTCTCTCCCATTCTCTACATATAACTTCCCATATCATAGGCTGCACTGGAACTTGCTACATTGCCAAGGATGACCTTGAGCATCTGACCTTAAATTTCTGATTCTCTTGTGTCTACTTCTCAAGTCCTGGAATTACAGGCATGAGCTACCAGCTACCATAACTGACTTGTGTAGGGCTGGGGATGGAACCAAAATGAGAGCATTCTACCAACTGAGAAACATGCCTAGTCCGAGATTACATTTTCTCATGTTGTGAAAAGTTTTGGAGAAATGATCAAGTATTGAAGTTCGTGATCAGAGTTTTCTAAGTTGAAATTACGCATTCAGAGTTATGAGTTTTAAAAAGGCAGAATAGTTTGTTTCTCTTTTAAATATTAAAGTGAATTTGGTTCTCTCTGGTGGCAGTTTAACGCAGGGGAGTTAATAAGTCATGACGGTTTTAGTTTTTTCCCATGTAAAATTGCCCTTTTGATGGAAAAATATTTAAAAGTTCTGCTCTGTATCTTTTTCTCCTCATTAGCTTTCTAAGTTATGTAAGGCTATGGTAGATTATAGCTCATTTGAATGTTCACTGACTCAACTAAAACCATTCTATAAAGTGAATTTATAGACAGATTCATTGAACAAGAAAGTTGGATAATTAAAGAGAAAATTAACCCAGTACACAAAGATTCCTTTCAGTTAATTAATTGAATTTGTCCATGAGATATTTTTATAATACAAATTTTAATATTTTCACTGCATTCAAATAAACTCTGCAGAATTTGTTGTTTTGCTACTGTTATAACAATTACCAGTGTCATTTTGCTGCTTTAAGATATCTGTGCAACTTTTAAAAAATATGTTTTGTTTAGTATATGTACAGTTTTAACCATCACAGTATAACATCATAGTTTAAAAATAAAAAGGAAAGTCTGGTTATATTGGAAGCGATTGGGATAACCTATTCTATGAAGATAGATATTTTTAAAAATTTATGCAAAAATATAGAAGAGGCCAAAGTTCTGTGTCTTCATTTGAATTTCCTCAAAGACAGGATGTGGGTGGATGCAGTGGAGTTGGAAGGTGACATCAGGAAGCGGGAAGGAAGAAGACAGACTGAAACAGAAAGGAAGGAAATGCCATCATGAAGCTATGTCAAAACAGGTGTAGCTGTGGCCAGGGCGATGGCTAAAGTTCTGCCAGAACCACTGGGAAGTACAGACTACATCTCAGGATGATCCACCTGTGTTTCAGTTAGCTATTTTCATAGACCAGCAGTTCTCAACCTGTGGCTTGTGACCCCTTTAGGAATTGAATGAACCTTTCACAGGGGTCATATATCAGATATCCTGACATTATGATACATAACAGTAACAAAATTCGACTTATGAAGTAGCAACAGAAACAATTACATGGTTGGGAGCCACCACAATTTAAGGAACTGCAAGAACGGGTTGCAGCATTAGCAAGGTTGTGAACCACTGCCATGGACTATTGTGTTACAAATCAGCCTAGACCTGAGTGGTGTGGATGTATTTGTGTCAGGAATTTGATTCTGGCTCAGCTGGGGGGTTCTGTTTTCAGTGGTGTGAGCTAGGTTCATCCACTTGTCTACTTTATTCTTGGATCTGGGAGGTGTGGAAAGTTTACTGTGGCTTGGTTTACTGTCTGGTATCTGAATGTTTCTCCGTATGTCTTGGATTTTCCTACTGTATGACCAATCCCAGATATTTGGTCAAAAAGTGACAGGATTGGACAACGCAAAGGCAAGAGAAGTAGATTCTACCTTTTTATAGGGGAAATGAGAAATAAGGTTTTGTTTTGTTGTTGTTGTTGTTTGCTGTAAGCTAAAGGACATGGCACTGGAGAATATCTGCAGTGGTTTCTACCTGCTATGGATTAAGATTGACTAGCCTGAACTTTGGGGCATGTGACAGAACATGCATTACAGATGGATCACCAGCAGCACAAGGTCTGCCTGAGCTTGTACAAAGCTGCCCTGCACAATTATAGCAGACCCCTGAAACACGTTAGCATAGGTTCACAAATAACATTTAGAAGCTGTTCCTCGAAATCCTCACTAACCAAAAGCGTAGCAAATAGACAAAATAACTAGAGCCCTTAGAGATGTCTAGCTTGGGATCAAATTCCAATATCACTATGTATGAATTCTAAGTTTCAATTCCCTCAACCTATTAACTGTGCAAGGGGAATAGAACAGCACTGACTTTATAGACAGCCATTAAATCAGCTGGATAGTGTAGATGGGAAGCATGAAGTATGAGAAGTTGTGCACAAGTGTCTGTTTTAATTACTTAATATAATTTATTCTGAATTGTTTTTTGTAGGAAGACGCAAGTCAATTTTATCATATTTCTGGAGTGAAAAAGCCACAGTACTATGGTAAATGTAAATAACTACTGCAAGTTACAATTTTGGTTTTGTAAATTGTTGGGAAAGATGTAGTCGTTGAGGAACTACAATGCAGTGCAATCTTTTCCTCTATATTTAAAATTTAAAGCTTGAGTTCTGGATTTCTAGTTTTATTAAAATGAATGCTACCTGATTTTTTTAGATGTGAATAAATTGAAAAATAAGACATTATTTAGTTACAGAATTAGAACAAAGAAATAATTAGGACTCAACATCTTGGGATTGTTCTGTCAGAGGACATAATTTCACTTCCCAGCACCATACTGAGTGACTCATAACTGCCCAGAACTACAGGTATATGTGATCTGTCACTGTCTTCTGGCTTCCAAAAGCATTACACACACAGAGAGACACACACACACACACACACAGAGAGAGAGAGAGAGAGAGAGAGAGAGAGAGATTGAGAGATTTTCATACATCCATAAATAAAAAATAAAACTAATATTTAAAAAAAAGACTATATACCCCATTTCTGGAGCAGTTGCTCATTGAATGAGAGCTTTTATTTATTTATCTTGTCTTTTTCAGAATTTAAGCATATCCTTCCATTGTACCTAAAGCTCAGGCAGAGCTCATTTACCATAAAAGTATCATTGTGCAAAGTTGCTTATCCTTAGAACTTTTCCATCTCCTCCTGAAAGATGCTTCCAGAAGGCTGGAGATGAACCCAACAAAGCAACAAAACCAGTCCTTCAAATTGGCATGCCAAAACTACATGGCAGGGGTGACAAAAGAATAAGTTATGTTTGTACAATCAATAGTTGGTACTGATAACCCATCATTCTGACGGATTAATTCACTCACTCATTCATTAAAGAATGCAACATACAAGTCCCAACTCTAAGATTTGCCAAGTAGTCATGATAATTACTAATATTTATTGTCTGCTTGCCTTGCACCAGTCACTCTACAATATGTTTTGAAAAGGCTAGGGATCATTAAATCTCCATAACTATCTGAGTGAGCCAACATCAAGAAAGGGAAGAGCTAAGATTTGAATTCAGATCTGGGAATTTTTGTCCAGAAAAGTAACTGTGCATGGTGTTTGGTTCTGCCACCCCCAGTCTAAAGACATGTGACTACCATACTAATATCTAGTAATTATTGACCATTTTATAGGAGTCAAGGCTTTCTTGGAATTGCTTTATTTGCAAGAATTTGCTTAGTTTTCATAACTGTCTTAAGTTCTCGTTAGTTCCCTTTTCTGAAGGAGGGAAATTTGAGATTTAAATAATTTGCTCAAGATTACACAGCTGATAATAGTTATGTCTGAGATATCAACTGTGATAGCCTGGTTTTAGAACTCTTGCTTGGAATCACCACTCTGTAGAGATTGTCTTCAGTATCTTTTCAAATTCAGGGACTTGCAGAAGGGAATCTATGAATTGGGTACAGGGAATGATTCATTTTGCCTTGGGAATCAAGGAGAAATTGTGGACAGCACTAAAATGATGAATGTGTGTAGCTAGTGAGCAAGGGAGATATAGAGGAGCAAAGTGAGCAAAGGTTCTTAGGCATTAGTTAGCCAGACACATTGTCTGGCACAACTGGAAGGTTGATCCATACATTTTGGAATGGATTTGCATGAGGTAATGTGCTACCTAAGCAACTATCAAAATCTTAACATCTTTTAAGCTCTTCATTTTGAAATAATTTTCGGTGAATGAAAGACCAGCAAAGAAAGTACAGAAAGTATTCTTCACTTCACATCTCCAGATGTTACATAATCATGATACATTCCTAGAAACTAAGGTTCCTAGGTTGCTGAGGTTGCTTTGGGCATATTTTAAGGTTTTGTTTTGTTTTTGTTTTATTTTTTGGTTGTTGTTGTTCTCTCTCTCTCTCTCTCTCTCTCTCTCTCTCTCTCTCTCTCTCTCTCTCT
>NC_034613.1:146703621-146711423 GCF_900095145.1 Mus pahari
TCTCTCTGTCTCTCTGTCTCTCTCTCTCTCTCTCTCTCTCTCTCTCTCTCTCTCTCTCTCTCTCTCTCTGTGTGTGTGTGTGTGTGATATTACTAAAATGCAGAATTTACTTGGATTTTGCTGGTCATCCCATTATTGTTCCTTTTCTGCTCCAGGGTATTCTGTTCCTTTTCTAATCCTGGATCTCAACTTGCATCTGATTCACATGGCTTCTTCATCTTTTATGATTTTGACATCCTTGAAAAGCATTTGGTTGGTTGGTTGGAAGAATGTCCTTACATTCTGTTTTACTTTTCTGATTTTCTGTTCCACGCTTAAGACTAGGATGATGGGAAGAATATACAAAGACACAATTTGAATACCAGTGTCACTGTTGACTGAGTTTAGTGAAAATTTATGCTTCTGTTAATGGTGACGTTTTTAGTGCAGATAAGATGAGAGTAGATGAGAGCCATCTTGCCCTTTATGCCAGGTAGCATAGCCATATGCTTGTTGGGAAGGTGTCGTATTGAAGGCATAGAAGTGTAGCTAAAGGAACAAAAATAGTTTATAACTGTGCAACTTGCAACCATCTGACTTCAGCAATGATTTGACAATATTCTTTTTTGTTGTTGTTGTTTTTTTTCAGTCTGGATTTGCATGCCCTTCTCTCTGTTTCAATGAAAAGAATTATTTTTTTCCTTTTTAATCCATCACTTTGTCTTTCTTTGCTCCCAACAATGTGTGTTGGTTTACTAAGCTGGTAGAATTCTAAGATCAGAATGCTTTTTATGACTTCCCTATTGGAAAGAAGAAAGGACTGAATGTTGAATAAATATTCATTTATATCAGCAGCATTCCTCTGTGTTTGTTGGATGCTTATTTCTCTCTTGTTAACAGTGCTAGAATAAACACATAATTCTACCAAAATATTAGCAGTGTGTGCTGCTTTCTTTCATTTGCCAGGATTGTTTCATAATAAGTACCACTTGGGGGGAAAATACCACTGGCCAGCATTATCAGCAGTTAGTTAATATCTCTACTGAACAAACTATGGAGTTTAGGATGTGCTTTGCAAACAGAAGGAAAAATGGGTCTGAATTCTGTTGTATTCCAAGACTATTCTGATGCTGCCACCGATAAGCTCAATTTTAACTTAAATATTTCTCTTGGTTGGTCAATATTGGTGTCATTATTTTGTATAATGTTTATGAACTAAATACCTTGTAGAAAGGTACATCTAACATAACGTCTCTTTTAGGATGGAGTGATACCAAAACAGATGTTTATAATGTACTTTCAGAGCAGGAATTTGTGGATTGAATCAGATACTCATGTTTGTCAAAATACTTTTAGTTAAATGGAACAAATGAATTTTCTCAACAATTTTGTTCATCTGGCTTCTATCTTTATATCACGTTTTATATTTCATTCAACTACCATTTCTGTCCTTGAGAGGTACAAGTTGTTATGTCCCAATCCAGTTGCATCCCATCTTTATATGTGCCTACACAATTCCACCATCACTTCAGACTAACTGTTAAAAACGACCAGAGATTCTTTCTTCCAATAAAGGGAAACTAAATCATTGAGTAAACTTTCCTGTGATCATCATTCTTACAGTCTCAGAACTCTAAAATGATATTTAATAATTGATCCTCAATTGGTCCTCCTAATGTGAGTCCCCTTTCAATGATAGGTTCATATTCAGCCTTTTCTTACTAGTTCCCTGCACTTGCCTTCAACTTCCTAAATAATTTCCTGGCTGATGTCATCCATGCTTCCTTTCCCCGAAGCACAACGTTTGATTTTCTGTTGTAAAGTTCCTTTATCTTGGCTGTCAGTCAGGCCTCTCCTCTCCATCCTGCTTATCCTTTCTTAGTGGGTCTTCTTGATTGCACACCTTGCCTCGTCCTTGTCACTATCACCAGACTTCTTCCTTGCACTTCTCAGATATCACCTTTGATTTTCAGAGTTATGCTCCAAGCTCTGAAAACAAATGGAAGTTTGAGGAAGACCAAGTTCTTCCTAATCGCCAGCTCACAGGCAAGATGTGCTTTGAGGAAGCCTGGTTTTGAGCTTCTCTGTGATGCTTCTCTGATGATATTGTCTCAACTCTTTGTTTTTATTAGTTGGAGCCAATTTCTAGTAACCTAGACAACAACATCAAAGTATATACCTTTGACCTTGATAAAGCTGTCAGACATAACCACAAACCTTGACTTCATGCAGCTTCTATTTAGATACATAGATTTGTAGGTTGGTGTCAGCAGAATGCCTATTCTCTTCTATACGTTCTCATGGTGCACATGTTCTCACGTGGCACCTTGGTTTCATGCAGTCCTTCATTCTCCAACAAGTAAGCTCAGGCTTCTACTAATGGTGGATGGAAGACTGAAACGGGAAGACGATGTTCTAAGCCTTTATAGACACTGGCTGTGATATGTACAACTATCTCTGGTGTCATCTATTGATCAAAACATGGGGCTAATCCATATTCGAAGAGGATCAGGGATAGTCTTTATTTACTAATAGAAATTTCCACCACATTGCTAGGGACCAATTCCATAAGCCATTTTCTTCATTCATAAGTGACTTGAAGGCTCAAAGTGTGTGTATATCAAAGGAAATACAGGAAGAATTATATTCACTCATTAAATTATGGTGTCTTTAGGTTAACTTCAACTCTCTTTTGCATTTTTATTCTTTTACTTCTTTCACAATAAACAGGTATTAGTTGTGCAAATTAATAAATGGTTGCAAAAAAATTAATACAGTATCTTACATGCTTGAAAAGACATTGGCTCTTTCCTCGTGTATGGAAGGCACTGACATTTCGTCCCAAATAGCAAGAAGTGTACATTTTAATACTTTAGGAGGTTAACTTGTCTGGACTTTGAGGCTATACATTGTAAAATGCACTATTTGGGGATGGAGTATATAACTTTTTACCAATGCACGCATACCACAATAGGCATGCAGAGATTAGAGTATAATTTCCAGGAGTCAGTTCTTCCATTTCACCACATGGGGTTGTGAGGGACTGAAATCAGGCAGTCACACTTGAAGTTAAGTGCCTTTTCCAATGCAGCCATTTGCTGGCCCCACATTTTTTATAACTCAAAAACAAACAAACAAAAACCCCAAAACAAACAAACAAAAAACCAAAAAAACCTAAAAAAAGAAGCAAAAAAGCAAAACACTCAACCACATACCTAGTCTGCATTAATGGTTTACACATGCCTACCATTTCATACAAATGGAATCATAGAATATGTGACCTTCTGTATCTACCTTTTTAAAATTTGGCATAACTTTTTTAGTTATAACACAAATGGATTTAGCACACAATATTCTTTTAAAAGATTTATTAGTTTATTTATTTATTTATTTATTTATTTAATGTATGTGCTCTTAACCTCTTCGCCATATCTCCATCCATCTCTTTACAATATTCTTATGGAGGGAACACATTTTTTTTTGTAAAATACTACAATAAAGATGCTGCCTGTAATTATTCTATAACTCAACATATACCGTTTTCATTTATTTTTAAATGCGTAGGCCAATCTTAATATTGAGATACAATATAGATTTAAAAATGTGGAAAATGACTAATCCAATTTAGGATAAAATGGAAATTGTGACATACTTGAGGACACTCACATAAGCAAACATAGTTAGTTAACTCATATGGGCCCTTGCATGCCCAGTTGCTGTTCTGCTAATCATGAACTTGTGAGAGGGCTAATTTGAACATTGACAAAATCATCAAAATTGGCTATTATTCTTTTTAACTTTTTAAAAATATATTTTATTTTTTGAGATAATATAATTACTTTATTTCCTCTTTCCCTATCCTTTCTCTAAACTCTTTCATATACCACTCCTAGTTTTATTTCAAATTCAAATTCATTGTCTCTTTTTAAAAAATCAAACACACACGCACACGCGCGCGCGCACACACACACACACACACACTCACACACACACACACACATTTCTTTTCTCAAATATATAAGTACAACTTGCTCAGTCTACATGCTACTTGCATGTATGATTTCAGGGCTGGCCATTTCTTATTAGATAAACAATTACTGTGCTCTTTCTTCCCTGTGGAAATCTATTTTTCTCACCCTCACTCAGTGTGCCTTAGCTTGCGTTTAGTTCTTTGTGAAGTGCTGTGGCCTCGTGGACTCCACCCTCCCCAGTCCATTGTTGTTGTTCTTGGTCAGCTCATATTTAGGGAGTCACTTGGTGATACATTACTTAGGGACACAGTCTGACAGCAAACTCTCGACCCTTCTGTCTCTTAGAACCTTTCTGTCCCCACTTCTGAATCAGAGTTATATTGTAGAAGTATGTGTTACTGCACAACTCTGCATTTTATTTGCTTACAGTTTTCTGTAGCAGTCTCTCTCTGTTGCAAAAACAAGTTTCCTCGATAAGGGGTAAGGACTACACTTATTTGAGGGTATGAGGACAACTATTTAGAACGTAGTCAGGGATTATGTTCTCTCTAAACCCTCCCTAGAGATAGTTCTTATGGAGGCTTTCAGGTCAGTTCCAGTTCAGGGGATTGTGGGCCTTGTGTCTGAAGTGCACAGTGTCTTCACCAATAGGGATTTACCTTCCACCACTGGATGGGAGGGGGCCACAAGGGCAAATAGCAGTCACCTGTAATGTTTGGGGAAGTGTCTTGAACAACCCTGACCACATCTGTTAGATGGTCTTCAGTGGTGTTCGAGTTTCTGTTAGATGGTCTTCAGCTATTAGAGGGAGCATTGTTAGTCCATTTAGAAAAGTTTCATTTAAACTCTGTTTATTTACACACAGAGTTAGGTATATTTTAGGGTAGTTTTAGGTAGAAAAGAATGACTCCTAATGACTTTTCTGACATCCTGTTATTTTCTACTCTGTCCTCCTTCTGTCTTTATCTTCCTCCCCATCCCAAGAGCACCACCCCCATTTTCCCATTTCCACTATCAAATCATCTGTACTATGACTCACACAGACAATGTTCTCTTTTTAAATTTCCTGATTTCAGCAGTTAGTCCTGGTTATGTACCCACATCTGAATATTTGTCACTAGGGCTCTCAAATGAGAGAGAACATGTGATATTTGTCTTTCTGAGTCTGGGTTACTTTCCTCAATATGATATTTTCTAGTTCCATCCATTGTTGATAATTTCATTTTTCCTTATAGTTGGATAGTATACCAGAGTATATGTGCACCACATTTTCATTATCCCTTCATCAGAAGAATGATATTTAGGTTGTTTCAATTTACTAGCTATTGTGAATATAGCAGCAATGCATGTGGTTGAGCAAGCATCTGTAGAGTGTTATGTCAAGTCCTTTGGGAATATGCCAAAGAGTGATATGGATAGGTATTATGGTAGATTTATTTTTAGCTTTTAGAGAATGCTCACATCCACTTCCAGAGTGGCTGGACCAGTTTGCAATCCCACCAACAATGAATGAGGGTTCCCTTGTTCCCACATACCCTCCAGCATTTCTTTTTGGGTTGGTTTGTTGATCATGCGATTTTGACGGAGGTAGGATGAAATCTTAAATTTTTTTTTATTTGCACTTCTATAATGCCTACAAATGGTGAACATTTTTGAGAAATTGCTTAGTCATTTTAAAAACTATTTTGAGAACTCTTTGTTTGGGTCCAAACCCCATTTGTTTTAAATGGGCCCTTTGTTATGTTGTTTGTTTGTTTATCTTTTTAGTTCTTTACATATTCTGGATATTAATCTTCTATCAGATAATACAGCAGGAAAAGATTCTCTCCCATTCTGTGGACTTCGTCACCTGATTGATTGTTTCTTTAGCTGCGAGGAAGCCTTTTAGTTTTAAGAAGTCTCACTTGTCTATTATAAGCCTTAATTCTTAGGCAAATGGAGTCCTATTCAATAAGCCCTTTTCTATGCCTATATTATATAAGGTACCACCTATGTTTTCTTCTAGTGGTTTCAGTGTTTTAACTTTCATGCTTAGGTCTTTGATTGATTTGAGATTAATTTTGTGCAAAGAGATAGATACCATTCTAATTTCATTATTCTGTAGGTGTGCAGTCAGTTTTTTTTTCAGCATTTTGTTGAAGATACTTTCTTTTCTCAAGCTTACATTTTGGCATATTTGTCAAGTGTTAAATGACTGAAAATAATGAACTCATGTTTAGGTGTTTGATTTTGTCTCTAGCACTCTTCTTTTGGCTCAGGGTTGTTTTGGCTATCTAGGGTCCTTTGTAGTTCCATATGAATTTTAAGGATTTTTTTTCTATTTCTGTGAAGAATGAGCTAGGTGGGGTTTGAATGTGATTGTATTGAATCTGTAAATAGCTTTTGGTTAAAACAAAACAAAACAAAACAAAACAAAACAAAACAAGGGCTAGTGAGATGGCTCAGCAGGTAAGAGCACCTGACTGCTCTTCCAAAGGTGCAGAGTTCAAATCCCACATGATGGCTCACAATCATCCTTAACAAGATCTGACTCCCTCTTCTGGAGTGTCTGAAGACAGCTACAGTGTACTTACATATAATAAGTAAATCTTTAAAAAAAAAACAAAACAAAAAACAAAACAAAACAACTTCCCTTTATAACTGAAGTTGAAAAATCCCCCTTTTAATAAAAACATTGTACAGTTTCTTTTTGACATATGTGAGCTTCCAGAATCATTGTCTTGTATATTGGTATAATTGGTAGGCAAAATCAGAGCTACTTTAACACAATTACTTTGACAACAAGTAGTCTTATAACCATGGTAGTTCCTATGTGAATAGTAAGTTGGTACTACATGCAGGGTGAAAATGATGTCCTGGTTGGAATGGAATGGAGGAGTGCATGAATTCATTGTACCGCTGAGAACAGAACACAACTTAAAATTTATGTAAGGCTTATGTCTGTAATTTAAAAACTCTTTATGTTTTAGTGCATGAGCATCTTGTCAGCATGTGTGTTTGTGTACCACATGTATGCCTGGCGGTGCCTAGAGGCCAGAAGAGGGTATCAGATCCCCAGGAACTGGTGTTATAGACAGATGTGAGCTGTCATGTGGGTACTGGGGATTGAAGCAAGATTCTCTAGAAGAGCAACCAGGGTTCTCAACCACTGAGCCATCTCTCTAACCTGGAATTTTCCATTTAATAATTTTTGAACAGTAGTTGGTATAGTTCAAAGGGAACTACTGTGTATGACTACGTGTAGATTTTCTTAGTATGCTGAATCTTTTTTTGCTTTTTGTTTTTCTTTTGTTTTGTTTTGTTGTTCTTTTTTTTTTTTTTTTGAGACAGGGTTTCTTGTATAGCCCTCCCTGGCTGTCCTGGAACTCACTTTCTAGACCAGGCTGGCCTCGAACTCAGAAATCTGCCTCCTGATTGCTGGGATTAAAGGTGTGCGCCACCACACCTGGCTTAGTATGCTGTATCTTCAACACATTTATTGCTTAGGATTCTTTGGCTACTCAGTATTTAGTTAGAATTGTGTGAGCTCTGCTGCTTGGTTCAAAGATGTCTACAGAGACATTGGATGTCTTATATTCATACCAAACATATGACACGTGGCTTATACTTTGTATGAGAATGCATATACAGGTAAGTCAGAAAAGATGACATGCTACATGCCTTTGATTCCAACATTTGGAGGCAGAGGCAGGCAGATATCTATAAGTTAGAGCCAGCCTGGTTTATGTAGTGAATTCCAGGACAGCCAGAACTACATAGTGAGCCCTTGTCTAAAAAGAAAGGAGGGAAGGAAGGAAGGAAGGAAGGAAGGAAGGAAGGAAGGAAGGAGGGAGGGAGGGAGGGAGGGAGGGA
>NC_034613.1:146711678-146727994 GCF_900095145.1 Mus pahari
CCTCTTCTGGAGTGTCTGAAGACAGCTACAGCATACTTACATATAATAAATAAATCTTAAAGAAAAAAAATTAAAAAAATAAGTCAATAGAAAAGTTGAAGTCATAGACTGTTGTTGTTTGGAAAAACAGTGTAGAGAATCTGGGTGTTATTTCTCAGGATGCCATGTTTTATAGAAGAGAACACATGATGTCAAAAGTTGAGGTAGCAAGAGATATTGCCAACACTTCTTCAGAATGACAGGATTGATAACTATCTCCAGCTGAGCAGAAGCAATCTGGATGTGTTTAGATGGCCTTAAACAAATTCTATGCTTTCTTCCCCTGGAACTATTCAGCTGTTTCAGCAGAATGGCTTTGTGGCAAGGATAATATTGCAGCCTCCCAATTCTGGATCTATACAAACATATGTCGTGTATGTCTTGCTCGGTGCACCAAGGCCATTGTGGTATTATTTAGTCTATGCATACCAATTTGTTCACATAATGCATGTTTTGGGAAGTTTTATTTTTCAGTGTCTGTATGACCGAATTTATTCTATCATCTGTTAGCCTGGGATGTTGCATGCGGTGTGACCTTCTTCAGGCTGAAAATGACAGTTCAGCAGTTTGTAATGAAAAGGTTTTCCTCTTTCTGAAATGTTGAGGCTTTGAGTTATTTGCCACAATTGACGTGCCAAGTCACAAGCTACTTGCTGCTTCTGTCGAATGACAAGATAAATGTGATTGGGAAGCATTTTCTTTCATTCAAACAATCTTTTTAGCACGTGACTTATTCCTAGAATTCAGAAAGCTCTGGATTTCATCCTAGAGAAATGAGATGTCATTGGAGGCTGGGGGATATGGACTTCAATGTCATTCTGGGCTGTGTAGAGTTTCAAGACTTTGTCCCCAAAACAGAACAAAACAAAACACAACACGACACAGTACTACATTCTACACAACCAACTAGAACTCTGCTCTTCTGTGAACGGAAGTAGACTTCATTCTACTCAGTAGACCGAGTAGGGCATATCTCAGCAAGTCCTTCCCACCTTAACTCAGGATGCAATACAAGTCTAACTGAGAGACACATTTGGTATAGGTTTTCTCTAAGGCAAAAGGTAATGTTTATGCTATGAACCTTTGTAAATGATGTAAGACCACCCTCAAGTCTTCTTCCTATAGTTTCTCCCATACTAGCCAGGAAAGTTAGTGACTTCTCATCACATGTACTCCCATGTACTACCACCCCCTAACTTTCTCCTTCTCTCTTGCTCCTCTCTCACCCTCTCCCCTCCCCGCTGTCTCTGCCTTCTTCTGTCTCTCTTTCTGTCTCCATCTTTCTCTCCCTCTTTCTGTGTGTAGGTCAGAGGACAACCACCTGTCTTTCTAGCACATGAGTTCTGAGGATTGAACTCAGGTTGTCAGGCCCAGTAGCAAGCACCTTTACTCATTGAGCCATCTCACTAACCCATACCAGTATGGTTTTTAAAAGATTGTTTTAGACAAGGTCTCACTATGGAGCACTGGCTGGCCCGGAATGCCCCATGTAGTCCAGGGTAGCCTCGAACTCACAGAGATCTTCTTGCCTCTGCCTTCAGAGTTCTGGGATTAGAGGTGTGTGGTACCATACTCTGTACCAGGTTTTTTTTTTTGTTTGTTTGTTTGTTTTTTAAATCATGGGGAAGGCAAAATGTAGAACAAGCCTAGAAAATAGTGCAAATGCCAAACTTACGTATTCTACAGTGTAAAGCAGACACCTTGACTAGAGGAAATTTTAGGGGTGATGGTAAAATGTTCATCTCCCTCTTTTCTCAAAGCTATTGCTCTTACATACCCATTGCGATGTTCTTGATTTCAAGAATTGAAACTGATGCAGATGTGACTGTGAGTAAACACACCGAAGCAGATAGTAGAGAGCAGACTCTTTCCTTTATCTGCACTAGCAGTCATCCCAACACGTACTATTTCTGGCATGAAATCACAGCTGTGGAATGACCTGCTTGCTTACTAAGAATCATTTATCATTTTAATAAAAATTGGCTCAAACTTAAAAGGAGGCTTTAAAAATGTTAATTGTTTGTTTTTTTTTTTAAAGTTCAACATGGACAGGGGCCTGGAGGTTAGGAGTTGATGGGAATTGAAAATGAGGTTGGTATAATGAGTTCTCTAAATCAATCTCTGTCTCCCCCTCTTTGTTCTTGAGACAGAGGTGCAATGTTTAGCTCTTGCTGCTGGCCTGGAACTTACTCTATCGACTAGACTGACATTGAACTCCCAGAGATCTACCTGCCTCTCCTTCCCAAGTGCCAGGGTTAAAGCTGTATGACCCCATGTTTGGCTAACTGTCACTTATCTCTTGCACACACACACACACACACACACACACACACACACACCATGAAAATCTACTAGGAAGTCATAGTATAGTAACATTATTTAATCTTAAAGGACTATTTAACCAAAGTTTTTAAAGTTCTGTGTGTGTATCAGATTTGGGTTCTTTCTTCTTCCCACTTCTTTAGGATGGCTTCTTTTTCTCTTAGCCATTCATATTCCTTGGACTCTGGGTTTCTTTCTTTTTTTTTTTTTTAACTTTTGGCTGCCACACATCCCTTCAGATGTGACTCAATTCATGCTTCCTGAAACCTCTAATTTTCTGATTAGCTAAATCATCAACTTTCCTATTTACAAGTGTGGCACCCTCTGCAGCCTTACATTTATTTCATCCAATGGCTCTTACTTACTCGAAGATACAACTTGGACCACCCTTTCTCAATAGCCAATAAACCTTTAATTGTCCTAATCTGGGAACTTTAATACATAACCTTGAGCTTTATGTGGTTCCTTTCTATCTGCTAGAGATATATGTTTTCTTCTTTTAGGTTGGAGAGTAAAGTTTAAATCTAACCTGTTTAAATTTAGCTGCTTTCTCTTGTTGTTAACTCTTTGTTCTCATGACAAACACCAGGATGAATTACTGTTAGAACTGAAAACAGATGGTTTTGTAAAGACAAAACTTGAGGTAGGACCTCATGCTTCCCAGGATGTCTGCAATCATGACTACGTACCCAAGGATGATTTTGACCTTTTGACTCTCCTGCCTCCTCTTCTGCAATATTGGGATTACAGCAGTGTGCCATGTGACCAGTTTATATAGTTCTGGGGATGGAGCCCAGGGTGTGCTAAGCAAGTACTCTAGTAGCTGAGGTACATGACAGGCCCTTAACAGAAACGTTAGTAAAGGGCCTAAAGTGAATTATAGACAATAGCCCCCATGTGTAAAGACTTCCGTCAAATTAGTTGTATATCCTGTAGACAACTCATCCCAATGCCTGAGTTTACTTAAGATACTCTTTTTTAATTTTTTTAAAATTTTAATTAAAATATAATTATATAATCTCTCTACTTCCCTTTTCTCCTTTTAACCCCTCTCTTGTCCTTTTCCTTCAACCCCTTCCATGCCCTGACTCCCTCTCAAAAATATGGCCTCTATTTCTGTGATTTTACACACACACACACACACACACACACACACACACACACACACTACAACCTCCTGAGTCCATTTAGTCTTACTCCTATGTACATGTTCCATGGCTGAGCACTTGGTATTAGATAACCAATTACGTAGCTCATCCCTGAGGAAAACTAATCCTGCCTCTCTCAGCAGTCAGTAGACCACTATGGTACTTTTAATGTGTGCCAACATCCTGGCAGCATTCAAAGATATAGGTCATTCAGATTGATCTCTGAGACTAAATCTGCATTGACTCTGTTTTGTTTATTTTTTTTCTTCACCATTACCCTTACTCATTCTTTTAAAAGTAATTCCATTTGCCTTAACCAACAAATGCATCTGGACTGGCATCACATATTATATGACTGTAATTATATATTGCATTTCAAACTATGCCCATTTAGCAATGTAATCGTAGATACTTCGCTAAGGCTTATGACGTGTGTAGCCATATATTCCTGGCTGGATAATGGTGCCCGGTATGGGTTTCTTCACTTCTTTTTGTTTCGATTCATTGAGCCAGAGTCTTCTCTAGCTCAGCCTTGAAATCGCCGTGTAGCTGAAGCTAGGCTTGAACTCCTGATCCTCATGCCTCCCCCTCCTCAAGTGCTGGGATTACAGACATGCACAGACATGTCTGGCTCCTTGCTTTTTCTTGAATTTTCCCTTTCTCTCAGTACAAACGTAAACAATCATCAGAATTGATTTTACAGTGAAGTGTGTCTCCCTAGATACCAAACTCCTAAGAAAACCCTCTTTTCCCACGTTTGTTTCTTTTCCTGGTACTTGTTTGCATTCTGCTATCAAAATATCTCCCACCACCACATGCCACAGAGATGATTAGCACTTCTAGCTGCTTAAGCCTCTGCTTTGATTCCTAATGGACTTATTGTAAGAATAGATTCCTCGGAAAATTTGTCATTATTTTGGCTCTGGGCATGTTGTTTTGAAAAGAAAACAGCCTGAACACATCTTTTCCTCCAAAGAACATTTTTCTTTCTCTGCAAGGAGAAGCCCATCATTAGTTTTATTAACTGAACACCTACCGAACCACTTAGAAACTAATTTCAGAGAATCCCACGAGAACTATTTTCATCTAAGCCACCTAATCACTGGTAATTTAACAAAAAGATTTCTAAAATGTCAACAGAACATTATCAAAATTTGCATTTATTTCTGTCTGCTGACTCTTCAGAGGAAAGAAAAAAAATAATTGCTGAAAAATTTAATTAGTGTTGGAAAGAAATTGAGGTGTAAAACTTTTACCCACTGAAGAGACTCCTTGAGCTTTTCACTGAGAGACACTTGTGTTCGGCCTTTACTGTTTACAGCAGGTCTTACTTTTCTTTTCTAGTAGTATGATAGGATAGAATGGGAGGGCCAATAATTAGGCTGAGAGTTTTTGCATCTGTTTGTTGTCAGAGGAACAATCCACACAGAAACCAAGTAAAGCAAATTTTAGAAGAGAACATTGTTTTGGAGCCATTGTCTAATGTGGCTCAGAGTGACCTAGACCTAGATTTGTACCTAAAGGACGACCTTGAACTTCTGATCCTTCAGCCTCTACCTTCAGAGTGTTGGAAATACCAGCACACATCTGTAAGATAAGACAGTGCTTTATGGAAGTTGGAGAATGGTCAGTTGATATGATGCTAGCACAACCTTGGGGGTGGGAAGGGCTTGTTTGTGAAAGGATGAGTTTCCTGTTGCCAGATTTTAGTGGAATTGCCCTAAATATTAGCTTGATCATTTATGTATTTATTAATCATTTTATTTATTTACATTTCAAATGTTATCCTCCTTCCTGGTCTCCCCTTCATGAACCCCCTTCCTTCTCCCCCTTCCCTTTGCCTCTAAGAGGGTACTCCGGCACCCACCCACCCACTCCCTCCTCATCCCTTTAGCTTCCCCCTTCTCTGGGGGCATCAAGCCTCCACATAACCATGGCATAGGACTTGCTACAACATGTTTGGTCAACTGAAGTTGTTAAATTTGGCCTGACCAAAATTTGGTTTTCATATTCTGTGGTTCCCAGAAAATTCCCTTTGACAAGTTGTGCTTTTCTTGTCATGGCAAGAATTCTGAAAGACTGTGGCTTTTATCTAGTGCCAGCCATTTTATATGATTTAATAGTTCCAGTTTCAGATTGTACTGAGAAGTGAACATGCCAAACTGAAGTCTGACCTGATGGCCGTGGAGATGGCAGCTTTTGCCAGAGCCCCAGTTGACTACTGATAAGCAAGTCATTTCATTTTTTGAGTCTTGAGCTTTGTTTTTTAGGAGAAATCTGAAGAAGATGCCCCATTTCCATTTCAGTTCTGGAGAATTCTAGAAAAGTTATACAACCTCATTTCATAAGTCATTGGAGGACTTCATTCAGTCTAGAGAATCTAAATATACCTGTTACTATGGGCTTTTAGCAATCTTTCTGGTACCAGCTCTAGTATCCCGATGGCTGTATAATAGAAAAAGATGGGCAGACCATAGGGTTCAGAGACTTAAAAACAATTACTACATAAGCCTGACAACCTGAATTTGATTTCTTGAATGCACATGAGCAGCTATCCTTTGACCATGTGCACCCACACTCACAATTCAAATGCACTCATGAACACACTATACACACACACACACACACACCCCAAAGAACATGCTTTTAAACACACTCCAAGTATTCCAGATGCTGGGCTTTCTTCTCTACTACCCAAGACATGTTAACAATTTACCATTCCAAGTTAAAATCACATTAAATAAGGGAACAGATATTCAAAATGGACAAACGTTTTTTGCTTATGCTGACAGGAGTTATTACTTATTGAGCAGGCTGCTTCTACTGAGTGAACATGAATGCCCACTACTTAAGATGTTCCTATGTATTATCAAAATTGTAAGACTTTGGAAAGTGAAAAGGGATACTGTTAGTAATCGTAACAGAATAACTGTCCATAATGTGGCTTGTCCCTGTACAACTACACCTAAGATGTCTTGTTCTCTTCTCTGCCACATGTAGTTGTGGAGTGCTGCCTATATTGAGGAAAAAAAAAAGAAAAGAAAAGATCATGTCTCCTTGATGAAGAATGTCTGGGCTACTTAGCAATCTTATACCTGAATTATTAAGGCATCAGTAGTATAAGCATATTAAACTGTGTTTTATACCTTAAGAAGCATTTGAGTGATGTTATCTGAGGTGTATTTGCACGCTCTTACCAATGAGAATATAAACTGTCTTAGTCACAGGGAATCTGTCTTAGACTCTTCTGCCTTCTTAATGCTCTGAGAACCTTGCAATGCCCAAAGTGAACAGAAAATATAGATTGTTGCCAAGTTGTTCATAGTAATCTTTCACTTTGTGATTATAACTATGTGAGTGCCAATTGATGCCAAAAGCTGGTATTTTTTAAACTTATTTATTTGCTTGCTTGTTTTTTTTATTTACTTGTGTGTTGCTGTGCACACACGTACATGTGTCATGGCCTATGTGGCAGTCATAGGAAAACCTGCTGGATTCAGTCATCTCCTTCCACTGTGTGAGTTCCAGGGATTAGCTCAGGTCACTATGTTTGCTTTGACCCACTGAGTGATCACAGCAGCCCCAGGACTGGTCATTTGAATGTGAATCTCCTGAGTTTGTAATCTTACATGGTAGGAAGGGGCAAGAATCAAGCCAAATGTAGCTACTCATGGCTTAAGTACCCTTTTAGTTTCCAGATGTTTGAAAGTATTGAATTTAGGTGTTTAGTCAAACCAGGCCTTTTCACAGAAAAAGATTATTGAGAACATCACAACTGTATCACTTCTGTACAAAAATTATAATTAAGTTCATCAAGTGTTTATTACCACAAGATAAAATAAATGCTTTTTCTAGCCATAAAAGTAATATATATTCATTGTAAAAAAAACTCATTAAAATGTAGGCACATGTAGACAAACATTGATATTACCCATAATTCTTTGTTTTAGAAACAAGTATTTGGACTATTTGTGCATATATCCTTGTTATAGTTATCCCATCTCATTTATATATTACATAGACATTTAAATGCATGGAAGGCAATTTCTAAGATAGCCTCTATGATCATTATGTTCTGGACACCATCCATATATGTGAATAACTTGCTTGCATCCAACATAGGATAGCAACTTTAGAGGCTGCCACTCTGATGATTAGGTCACCAAACATTATCAGTTTGGTTTTGGTAGCTGAATCTCTCTTGCATATTTTCATAGAAAAGCAGAGAGTCCTCATGGCAAAGAAGTGAGGGTTGGCTCTTGTCAACAGCCAGCAAGAAAGTATAGCTGTAAGTCTTACAACCTTCGAGGAACTGAATGCTGCCAGTGACCTTGGGGGTGAAGTTGAAGGGAAATCCTTCTCTGGTTAAGCCTCCAGAAGAGACCCAGCTTCAGCGATGCTTTGATCATTGTCTGTGAGAGCTTGAACAGAACACAGAACTAAGCTGAGCCTGATTCCTCACCCACAAAGCCAGGGAGATAACTAGTGTGTGCTGTTCAAGCTGCCAAGTTTCAAGTATTTTATCACAGAGCACTGGGGAACTAATGCTCTTTAGGAATATCTCATTTATGGTTTTCTAATATTTTTACTTAATATTCTCCATTGAAAATACATGTTGTCAATGTCAATAATTATTGAAACTGTGTTATTTTTTTGGTGGGAAAAAAATCACAAGTAAGTATAGGCCTTTTTTCCCCTATATGTTCTAACTGTTTTGCTCTATGATTTATTTTCATTGCATATGGTACTGGGTTCCTTAAGGACATTTTTTTTCTGGATAGTACATTTTCTATTTTTATTTTCATTTCAATTTTGACATTATATTTTTATTTTTACTAATTAATTATTTTATTTATTTACATCCCAGATGCTGCCCCCCACCCCCCGGCCAGTCTCCCCTTGCAGAGTTTTTCTCCCATTCTTCTTCAACCCGGAGAGTGTGACACCCTGGGTATCCACCCCCACCCCAGGGCATCAAGCCTCTATAGGAGTAGATACATTCTCTCCCACTGAGGCTCAACAAGGTAGTATTCTGTTACCAGGCACCTCAGAGCTGCAGTGAATACTCTTTAGTTGGCTCAGTTTCTGGGACTCCCAGGAGTCCAGGTGAGTTGACACTGTTGGTCTTCCTTCCTATGGGGTTGCCATTTTCCACATTTCCTACTTCCTTCCTCTTTTTAGCCTCACTCTCTTTCCTGTTAGCCTGCCTTGTTTTCCTAGGCAATTTCACGTTCACTTTTGTTCCTTTAAAAATATTTATTACATTTGTTTATGGGTGTTTTAACGGCATGTAAGTATACCATATGCATACACTTCTCTTAAAGACCAAAAGAGGGGATCAGATCACCCTAAAACTGGAGTTTCATACAGCTATGAGCTGTCATGTGGGTGCTAGGAATAAAACCTTTGCTTTTTAGAAGAGCAGCCAGTGCTCTTAACTTCAACCCTATTGCTTCAACTTTCATGTCATATGTAATATAGGTTTTATGAATCTATATAACAAACTGGAATCACAATTTATAGTAAGCACACAATATGGGAATAACAATGTGGAAATCAGTATATAGGTTTCTTAAAAAACTAAAACTATATCTTCCATATGATGAAGCTATGTCACTATTGTATATTTAGCAGACGCTGAAGCCAAGTATAACAGGGAGAACTGTAGACATTTTTTTTGCAGTGCTATTCACAATAGCTAAGTTATAGAATTAACCAAAGTAACCAGAAAACAGATGAGGAAAATGTGGTTTATATATACAATGGAATTTTTTCAGGATTAAAATAATGAAGTTATGTCATTTCTTGGCAAATGGATGCAACTGTAGATAATCATATTAATGGAATTAAGCCATATCTTATTCTTATCTCATGTTACTTAGATTATTTCTAATTACTGGCTGCTATAAGGAGTTTTACAGTGAATATCTTCATAACCTATTGTTTGCTGTGTACATCTTAATCCAAGAAGATTTGTTACTGTAAGAGGAATAAATGAAGTGTAGGGTATGATTAATTCTAAAGATTTAAGAATCTCATTAATTCAGCTTTCAGAAATATTAGGCCATTGTGCTTCTATGTGTTTCACAGGGTCCTTGACAACAGTAAATAGTTAAAAAATTAGCCAATTTTAGAAATGGTAACCCTTTGCTATTGCAACTTGTTTATTTTAATATATTTTGCATGACAATTGGTTTAAGCTTAAAAATATTTAAGTAAAATAATTTTAGGGTAGTACAAAGCTCAAATCACTAGCTCTATAAATAAATATGTATGTTAGCAGGTGCTAATCAGTAGCATTGATCAACTGTTTCATATTCGTTTTATAAATATTAACTAATTTGCTCCCGAGGCAGCTTCATGACAAGCACTGCATAGTCACCATTTTGCTGAAGTGGCAAAAAGCAAGTTGTACAGACTACAGCTAGCACATGACTGAGTGGAAAGGTGAAGACATACTTTTGGCTACTCATTTAGTAGTTGGCATTACAAGCAAGACACATCATTCAATGAACACTGAAGGTCTTGTCACTCCTTCCTTATGAATCATGAGAATGACACCCAGTGCATCATCTCTAGCAAGTAGCTAGAGGTCACACAACTGCTTCATAGTGTGATTTAGAGCCAAAGATGCTGGTCAACCCCATTTTTATTTTTATTTTCCATTTCACATATCCTGTAAGGACTGAATACACAAAGGAGATGCTCAGTAAATGGAACTTGGGTGAATTCCAAGTCATTGCAACGTGCAATTTGTGTTTGTACCAGAATCTCTGTGAATTGGCAAGAAGATATATGGTAGGGTGAGGCTAAGAATGACCTACCTTGAAGCGTCACAAGAAGCCTCCTAGTGACCCATGCGAAGAAGAAGAAGATTTGAGGACTGCTTTGAGGAGAGCAGAGAGAGCATGGTCAAGTTTAAAAGAACATATTCATTGGTGAGCTGATATCTGTCTCTGAAGATATTCATGGGATTTGGATAGGGAAGGGGTCTGTACATGGCCAGTATTATGAAGGAATCCATTCTACTTCCAAAAAGAGGTAACTGTAGTTGTCACTGGCATGGTTGAAAAAGATACACTTATCATAAGTTAAGGTTTCCAGTAAGCCAAGGATTCAGATGTCAATGATTTACAAAGATACAATTTTGTTGGACACTTGTGATAGATAATGTCAATTGTTAATGGAATCTAGAAACACCTGGGAGACAGGCCTGAAAGGCATTCCTGTTGGAAATTATCTTGGTTGTGTTAACTCAGGTGGATGGAAACAGGCCAGCTGCAGGTGTCCACCCTCCCATTCTTGGGATCCTGGACTGTATAGATAAACAAGGGGACTTGCATAGCAGAACACATGTATTGTTCCATGCTTTTTTTTTTTTTTTTTTGGTCTGGCCGCTTCAAGCTGTTGCCTTGACTTCCCCTTTGAACTGTGAGCTAAAGTAATATTTTTGTCAGGGCATTTCATCGCAGCAACAGGGAAAGAAACAAAGGTATGCGTCCCAGGCCAAGCTTGATTCCACTGGTGCTCAGGTGGGCAAAATACATCTCAGAGTTTGTCCTGCCTTGAGATTCAGACTCTGGATGTTAGCAGGCCCACACCAGAGTGTCAGTGGCTGTGTGTCCTAGGCATTTCTGGATGGGATGAACTGGTATCAACAACCAAGAGCATAGGTGCCAATTGTTGGTAGCAGAGCACACCAAAGCTGGAAAAGGGATCAGGATAGGCAATGGTCACTATAGTGTGATCCAGACTATAGACAACACAGCTTTAAAAAACATATACCTTCGAAACTGGGGATTCAGTTGTAATGTTCTAGTGAAGTCCAGAGAATACTAAGTTCTTTGCACTATGATCATGTATAAGAATTCATGGTCGTTAGAATTAGGACACTTTAAAGAATACAATTTTCTAAGAGGAAATAAAAAATATTTCTGAGTCTCCAATTCACAGGATTAGTTTTCAAGTCAAATTGGAGCCCTGCAAATGGAATTGGCTAAGTAGTGGGGATGACATTTCAATTCTCGGTCCCCATAATGAAGTCACAGAAATAGAAATCTCAATGGTTTTCTAGCAGCAGGATAGCAGTTGGTAATTTTTTATTAGTAAATGAAACATGCCTTTCCAGACGTCATCTCTCAATGTTCTTCACAGCCAATTAAATCAAATCCAGAAACAAATCTGTTTCTCTTTTTTTGTCATTTATTTATTTATTTTTATTAGATATTTTCTTTATTTACATTTCAAATGCTATCCCAAAGTCATCTATATCCTACACCGGCCCTGCTCCACAAACCAACCAATCCTGCTTCCTGGCCCTGGCATTCCCCTGTATTGGGGCATATGATCTTCACAATACCAAGGGCCTCTCCTCCCACTAATGGCTGACTAGGTCATCCTCTGTTACATATGCAACTAGAGACACAGCTCTGGGGGTTACTGGTTAGTTCATATTGTTGTTCCTTCTATAGGGTTGCAGACCCCTTTAGCTCCTTGGGGACTTTCTCTAGCTCCTTCATTAGGGGTCCTGTGTTCCATCCAATAGATGACAATGAGCATCAACTTCTGTATTTGCCAGGCATTTGCATAGCCTCACAAGAAAGAGCTATGTCAGGGTCCTGTCTGCAAAATCTTGCTGGCATATGCAATAGTGTCTGGGTTTGGTGGTTGTATATGGGATGGATTCCTGGGTGGGGCAGTCTCTGGATGGTACTTTCTACTGTCTCAGCTCCGAACTTTGTCTCTGTAACTCCTTCCATGGGTATTTTGTTCACCATTCTAAGAAGGAACGAAGTATCCACACTTTGGTCTTCCTTCTTCTTGAGTTTCAGGTGCTTTGCAAATTGTATCTGGGGTAGTCTAAGTTTCTGGGTTAATATCCACCTATCAGTGAGTGCATATCATGTGTTTTCTTTTGTGATTGGGTTACCTCACTCAAGATGATATCCTCCAGATCCATCCATTTGCCTAAGAATTTCATAAATTCATTGTTTTTAATAGCTGAGTAGTACTCCATTGTGTAAATGTACCACTTTCTGTATCCATTCCTCTCTTGAGGGACATCTGGGTGCTTTCCAGCTTTTGCCTATTATAAATAAGGCTGCTATGAACATAGTAGAGCATGTGTCTTTATTACAAGTTGAAACATCTTCTGGGTATATGCTCAGGAGAGGTATTGCTGGATCTTCCAGTAGTACTATGTCCAATTTTCTGAGGAACCGCCAGACTGATTTCAATCTTTCAGCTTTCAATCCCACCAATGGAGGCGTGTACCTCTTTCTCCACAACCTCGCCAGCATCTGCTGTCACACTGCTTTGTCACAGAACTCATAGGAGATCTGCATGCCAATTTGAAGGGATTAGTTACTTCCAGGACCTTGTATTATCTGAAGTACTGTTTCCATCACTTGTAAGTGACAGTCCTTTAATGTAGAAACAGTCATCAACTTGGACCAAATTACTTCCTTCCGGTGTTTTGTAAAACAATATTAAAAGTTGCTCCTTTCTCTGCTTTTCTCTTTGTTACCTCATCCAACCTGTGACTGATGCCTAAAAATACATTTTATTTTTCAACTTTAGTGAGAAGGAAATGGCCTCTAAAGGTAGAATGTTTTACATTTAACATTACATTAGCAATCAGAGTTATCTATACTTTTATTCATCTAACTTTACACCTTAGCTTAAAGCATTGTGACTTATTGGCAAAGGAAAGGTGTTAGGCATGACTCAGTAATAGCTTCCTGAGTAATTTACTGTTCTTTACCAACCTTGACACTACTCTACTCATTCAGATAGAGAAAAACATCAGCTCATCTCTCTGTCCATCTAATTGTTCGCCTACCATCTATCCACCCACCTCTCTTGCCTTCTTTTTCATCATTGATTTAAACAACCATAGGTTGTTTATTGAACATTTTATCATGCTAACAGTATGAGCAACAGGCATATAATTGTTAGCAGAAGACACATGGCCCTTGCTTCAATAGATGTTTGTATACTTTTTCTCCTGCCAGAGACAGAGCCTTAATTTTATGTGCCTATTGGTTTGTGGACATCAATCACTATTACATAGGAGGGGGGTGTTGATGTCTACAAGGCTTGCAATGTTTCCTATGGAACCCCTCTTGGCTTGCACATCTTGAATGTTTTGTTTTTACAAATAGTTTGAACATTAGAATGAAGATGATAGAGTTCAAGTATTTAATTGAATGATAAAAATATGCAAGGCAGCAACTTTCAAAAGTGGAATTTCACATTTATAAATATGACTTTCAGTGCCACTAAGCACATATCAAATCTCATTAACAATCACATATGAACACATATGTATATAAGCTGTGTGCTTACATGGCAAACTCTTCTCCATTGATCCGGTCCCAGAATATTTTTACCTCTCACTTACTGCTTCGAGAGAACAGAAGCTGACTAGGGGGCAATTAATAGACTTGACCTTTAGGGTGAACAGATGCACATGCTAGCTGCAGAACTTTGGATTCTTTTTTGACGACTCTGTTGGGAAAACGTGGAAGTGTCATGTGACTACTGGGAGAAGTTTTATTTTGCTAGTAGTTACTCATTAGGCTTTGTAAATTTGTCTTTCAGATATCTGGCCAGTTCCCAAAACTTGCCTTTAAGAATTGTATTTTGTAAGTGAAGAGCTGAAGTTATTATTAGCTGTGTGCTTGCGGTTGAAACATGAGGTCAGGTTTGGCAGAGAGCCCTTCAGGGTGTGCGAAGTCGAGCCTCAGCCCAGCTCTCCTGTAGTCATGAGGTACCTTACAGAACAGCTGATTCCTGGGCATGGGAGGAATGTCTTTGCCATCCAGATTGTGCATATGGGTGTTTTCAAAATGTTCTGATGCTCTAACGTATTTGGTGTAGCTCGCAGAACTTTTAAAAGCAGGATTTAGTTTCACAGTGAAAATAGAATTTATATGTACCTGTACCAAGAATACATATACATAATGATTTTGTTATTGGTCTTGACAATTATTTTTCTCAGTTTCAAGTTTGGCATAAATAAAAATATGTTTTTTTTTAATGAATGAATTAAATGTGGCAAACAAACAAGCCAGATTTGTGAAGATCCAGGACATATGTTACATTGAAAACTGGAACTTATATTGCGGCCTCTTGTGAGGCTATGCCAGTGCCTGGTAAACACCGAAATGGATGCTCACAGCCAGCTACTGGATGGAACACAGGGTCCCCAATGGAGGAAAGTACCCAAGTACCTGAAGGGGGCTGCAACCCTGTAGGTGGAACAACAACAGGAACTAACCAGTACCCCCTGGGTTTGTGTTTCTAGCTGCATATGTAGCAGAAGATGATCTAATCGGCCATCAGTGTGAATAGAGGCTCCTTGGTCTTCCAAACTCTATATGACCTAGTACAAGGCAAGGCCTGGGCCAAGTAGTGGGAGTGGGTGGGTAGGGGAACAGAGGTGGGGGGAGGGGTATGGGAAACTTTCAGGATAGCATTTGAAATGTAAATAAAGAAAATAATTTAAAAAAAACTAGAACTTAGTGGTCAAAGAACACTTCTAGATCAAGCACTTCCAAATGATAATAAATATCTAAAGTGAAGCTACCAAACTCATTCACAGCAGCATTGAAATG
This sequence comes from Mus pahari, assembly GCF_900095145.1. Taxonomy (NCBI): domain Eukaryota; kingdom Metazoa; phylum Chordata; class Mammalia; order Rodentia; family Muridae; genus Mus; species Mus pahari. The sequence continues at coordinate 146,726,806 of NC_034613.1, forward strand.
AGTACAAAGTTATCCTGGGCCTGAGGAGGTTGTCGAGCTAGGAGGTTATGAGATTCTCTGGCATTGAATCCCACAAAGATCACAGCAGAAGAACCTTAAAATAGGGCAAGGTAGGAAAGCACCCACCTTTTCTAGCATTCTCCTGAAACAAAATAGATAATTGAGTATAGATGTATAAAGTTAGAACACCTGCAGGACTTGACCTTCAATCTATACAAGTAGATTTTCGGACAATTACATTTAGACATTTGGACGATTACATGACAATAGTGATTAAGCATTTCTTTTAGACAGATGACCAAAGTTAAGTAGGAATGGAAACAATGGAACAGCCAGTATACATAATTATTTCCCAGTAGTATCAAACAAGCAAATATTTATACTCATTAGAAATATGAAGAAAAATTTGCCAAGGCATTATTTTATTTTTTTCCAATTTTTATTAGTTATTTACTTCATTTACATTTTAAACACTATCCCCAAAGTCCCGTATAACCTCCCCCCCCCGCTCCCCTAACCACCCACTCCCCCTTCTTGGCCCCGGTGTTCCCCTGTACTGGGGCATATAAAGTTTGCAAGACCAAGGGGCCTCTCTTCCCAATGACGGCTGACTAGACCATCTTCTGCTACATATGCAGCTAGAGACACGAGCTCTGGGGTGCTGGTTAGTTCATATTGTTGTTCCACCTATAGGGTTGCAGACCCCTTCAGCTCCATGAGTACTTTTTCTAGCTCCTCTATTGGGGGCCCTGTGTTCCATCCGATAGCTGACTGTGAGCATCCACTTCTGTGTTTGCCAGGCACTGGCATAGCCTCACAAGGGACAGCTATATCAGGGTCCTTTTAGCAAAATCTTGCTAGTGTATGCAATAGAATTTGCATTTGGTAGTTGATTATGGGATCGACCCCTGGATGGGACAATTTTTGGATGGGCCATCCTTTCATCTCAGCTCCAAACTTTGACTCTGTAACTCCTTCCATGGGTATTTTGTTCCCCACTCGAAGAAGGAACGAAGTATACACACGTTGGTCTTCCTTCTTGAGTTTCAGGTGCTTTGCAAATTGTATCTGGGGTAGTCTAAGTTTCTGAGTTAATATCCACCTATCACTGAGTGCATATCATGTGTTTTCTTTTGTGATTGGGTTACCTCACTCAAGATGATATCCTCCAGATCCATCCATTTGCCTA
>NC_034613.1:146728005-146739032 GCF_900095145.1 Mus pahari
TTCCACTCACCAGTGATCCTAAGATCTTGTGGGCAGTCCTCTAGGGACCGTGGGGGTGTCCACCCACTCCGTGCCCTAGGTGACCCAGTGCTGGTGCAGACGGGAAGGGATTTGTCTTTTTATTTTTAAAATACTGTTTGTTGTGGTTTGAATGAGAAATGTGCCCCCTATAGTATTTGAACTCTTGCTCCCCAGTTGGTACTGTTTTGGGGAGGCTATGGAATTTTAGGTAGGTGGAGTCTCATTGGAGGGAATATGTTACTGGGGTTGGGCTGTAATTTTGACAGTTTGGGTCAATTCCTGCCTGCTCTCTGCTTCGTGCTTTTGTTGGAAGTTGTGAGCTCTCAGCTTTCTGCTCCTATTGCCATGCCTACCCCTTGCAACCATGTTTTGTTTCCATGATGGAAACCATGATCCAAAATAAATCTCATCTTCTGTAGTTTACCTCGGTCAAGGTGTTTTATCACAGCAAAAGAAGCGAATATACATTTTACTTGTTGTGTGTGGAGGCACATGCCATATTTTATAGAGATCCACACATGTGGAGATCAGTTAACACCTTGTGGAAGTAGGTTCTCTGCTTCTACCATGGGAATTCCTGTGGTAGAACTCAGGTTATACCTGAGCTAGCTTCCACCAAGTCTTCCACCAGCTGAGCTATCTCACTGATTGACAACTGTCCTTTATTTAAAATTAATGTGTGTGTGTGTGTGTGTGTGTGTGTGTGTGTGTGTGTGTTTAGGTCAGAGGTCAGAGGTTGACTTTGGGTATCTTGATCAATCACTCTCTACCTTATTTCTGAAGAAGGGTCTCCAACTGAGCTCAGAATTCATTATTGGGTGAGGTTGGGTGGATGTTAATCTCTAGAGATTGACCTGTCCCTGCCTCCTCAGCACTGGAATTGTGTGCTGCCATGCTTGGCCTTTTATGTGAATGTTGGGAATCTGAACCAAGGTCTTCATGGTTGTTCCTTAAGTACTTTATCAAATGAGCCATCTCTCAATGCTTGTGTGGAAGTCAGTGAAAATTTTGAGGAACCAGTTCTCTCTTCCTACTTTGCTTTGAGGCAGGGTGTCTTCAGGTGTTACTGCTGTGAACAGAAACCGTGACCAATGAAACTTGTAAGAGAATAAGATTAAATTGGGCCTGGTATACAAATTCAGAGGCTCAGTCCATTATCATCAAGGCAGGAGCATGGCAGTGTCCAGGGATATGTGGGGCCAGAGTTGCTGAGAGTTCTACCTCTTGTTCTGAAGGCAGCTAGCAGAAACTGACTTCTAGGCAACTAGGATGAAGGTTTTATAGCCCACGCCCAACGCGACACACCTACTCCAACAGGGCTACATCTCCTAATAGTGCCACTCCCTGGGCCAAGCATATACAAACTATCACACAGGGTTTCTTTTATTATCTTTGCCATTGCACTGTGTGTTCCAGGCTAGCTGGTCTAGCATCTTCAGCTGAATTTCCTGTCTCCGTTTCCCATCTCTCTGAAAGAGAGCCAAGATTACAGATGCAAGCCACCACCTCTAGCTTTTACATGCATTCCAGGTGATCAATGCAGGTTATCAGGTCATACAGCACTTTTATCCACCTGAGCCATATCCTACCTTTATATACTTTATATTCATGTTATGAAAAAGGCCACATAGTAAGGAAGAAGTGTTGATCTGTTCATTGCCATCTTGCTTTGGTGGAGCAATTTTGGCTATTTTGGTTGTAGGGAAGCCCTGGATGAAGTTTTTGTTTTATTTTGTTTTAGTTTTGATCACCCCAGATCACAGCAGTACCTAAAGTTCTGTGGTTAGACTTTCGATCTGTTCTCACATTCAAACTTGTAACAGCTATTCTCAACCTGTGGGTCAGGACCCCTTTGGGGATAGAGTAACCATCTCACAGGGGGTCACATCTCAGATATCATGCATATTAGATATTTACATAATGGTTCATAACAGTAGTAAAATTACAGTTATGAAGTAGCAACAAAAATAATTTTATGGGTGGGAGGTCATCACAACATGAGGAACTATATTAAAGGGTCCCAGCATAAGGAAGTTTGAGTACCACTGGTCTAGGAAGTGTCAGAGAAGAATATACTCTTGTTTCTACTAGCAAAGATGCAAAGGTACAGACAATGAAGCTATTTAAAAGTGAAGTTTTGGTTAAAGGAGACTACTAGGTTTTGAATAAGAAACACTTCAAACCTTCAGGCAGGGATAATGCAGCCCTTCTTTTGCAGGCTCTCTTCTATTTTTACCAAATCAGAAATTGATGTTGGACATCAGTTGCTTTTCAAGTATAAGAGCAATACATTTTTTTCCCTGTAGCTTCCAAACAACCTTCTGTGAAATCATTTTATGATTTCTATTTCAGAAGCTTAGTCCTGACACCATGATCATAAATATTTTCCCTCTGTCAAACATTTTACATGACAGTTGGTTCCACCTAGTACATTTTGTTTTCCTTTGAAATATCAAATATTACACAAAACAGGCCTTTTAAAAAGTTGTAGCTCAGAAAGCACTTGGCCAGTAAAGTGATTTGTTGAGAATAAAATACCCCATGTATGTTTCTTCCAATGCAGAGTGATGCTAAATATATACTTTCCTATGATTTTGCTAATGGAAGCTCTCCCGCAGCTCTAAACACAGAGACAAAAACAACAAGTTGACTGGTAAAGTAGTCATGGGGTTATGAGTTTTGTGGAAACAATATGATTCTGGAAGTTGCATGGAGGTTTCAAATGCCGTAGCCTCTGAACACTACAAGGGAAGTGGTTCCTATGAAAAGCATCAAATAGTCAATTAATGACAGGTTACCATTTCTCAGGCCTGGCACTGAGTGATTTATAAAACTAAAAGTATTTTGTCTCTTTTCTAGTTTCATTTCTATAGCTGAGATAGAACACTCTCACCAAAAACACCTTAAGAGAGAAAGGAGGCTTATTTTAGCTTGCAACACCAGGTCACAGTTCACCACTGAGGACACATGGGCTAACCTTGAAGGCATGACTTTCTGTCTTTGAATTAGTGTTGTGGTATACTATAGTTTTAGATTTCTTTCTTTGAAAAAAAAAAGATATATTTCCATATTGAATTTTTTAAACTTTAAGTTTATTTATTGATTTCATTCATGTATATTATGCATTCCAATCCATTTGCTCAGCCTCTTTTTTTCCCTCCAATCCCTTCCCAGACTTATGACTTTGGAGTACTTGCATTGAAATACATAGTGGGGGGGGGATCTGTTTTTTGTTCCGACTTTGATGGCTATGTTCATTGTCGGGTACATCTCTGATTTTAAATTTTCCTACTTATGAAATTGATATAAAGAGTGTTCTAGATTTGTATAGGACTTTCACCCTCATCTTCTGAAATAGTTTGTGCAAACTTTCAAACCCTGTGGGCCTGACCGTCAGTTTGTGAACTGCCAATTACATTTCTTTGATACTAATTGTTGTCTTCTGGTCTTATGTTTCCTTATGAGCAGTATCATTTACATGTTCTTTTGGAAATGATATATCATACTTAAAATTTAAATGTCACTGAATTATGTTTGTATTTTCTTTTGTGAATAATTGACTGCAAATATCGTACATATGTTCTCCTGGCATAGCTTGTATACATTATTTTTAGTTCAATTGTTTGAAAAAAGTTAGCTGTTGAGTCAACATACCACTAATAAGTCTTGGTTTTATTTCATTAGTTTTTTTTTCTCTCTTTATTTTTTTTTAAATTTTTTATTTTATTTATTCATGAAAATATGTTGAGGATATGCTATAAGCCAGACACTGTTTAAAGTCTGGCATAGAGCTAATCTCAAACTTTAAAAAATTGCAGGATTAACAATTCAATGATTCTTTTGCAATTTTATCAACAAATGTTAAAGGTAATGTACAACAGGCTTCTCTGGTTTATAAATATTAAGATTTTGCCTGGATTGTTGATAACTTTCTGATTTTGTTTTCACAGTTTTGTTGAACATCTACTCTGAGGTTTTTGAACTTGAGCCATTGAGCAATGCAAAATATTTTATGAGAAAACTTTAAAGTGTAATACATGTTTCATATTTTAGGGCTAAGATTTTATAGCTGCGACTGCTAGATTACTATACCTCAGCTATCTTTTAGAGTAACTAAAATCTTCCTCCAAGAATAAAAGGCATCAATTCCTCTAAATCCTTATTTTGTAGATTAAATGGTTAAGGCAATCCTATTCTTTTGGTGACATAACAAGTCTAGATATAATAGGTCTGCTCAGTGTGTGATAATTCTAGCCTCTTTTCTCATCTAAGTCATTTCCCTTGTGTTTTGGTAACTATTTCTTGGCATAATCTCTCTGTTTCTTTGGTATACTGTTTTTCACTGTGTGGGGGTGATTTTTTTCTTGTAACTTAGTTTCTATGAGTCTCTAATCCTTTGTCCTTGTTCCTTTTAAAGAAACATTTTTGCTAGTTCTTTGCGAAGTTTATGAACTGTGTTTGGATTGCTCCCCTAGCGCTTCCCAGATCTCCTCCTTTCCCCTTTCCCCTTTCCCCTAACCTTGTGTCACTTCCCCCTATCAAAGCTAATTTTTGCTGCCTCTCTAGTCTTGGATGTGTGGTCTTCCACTAGAGTCTGATTTACTCCTCAGGGCCTACAGTGTTGGAGAAGTGACCCTTCCTCTCCTAGCAGCTGTCAATTGCCACTAGTTCCTGGCTTAGGGAACTTAGTGGTAGGATGTCCTGCCTAATTCCCTTCTCCACGCTAGAATTTGGGCCAGCTTAGGGTTGCACAGGTGCTTTCTCACACACACACTGTGAATCCTTTGGTGCAGCTGCTGGATCTAGACGACATTTACCTGTAGTCATCTACCTGCCTCTGGCTCCTACAGGCTCTCTGCTTTCTCTTCTCCAGTGAGCCCTTAATCTTTTCAGGGTGGGGTATACGTTCTAAACAGGGCTGAGCATTCTGAAGTCTCTTACTCTCTTATTTCTCAGTTGTGGAAATCAGTATTGATTATTATCTACCTGTTTGCTACTTTAAAAAAAAAAATCTTGAGTGTGAAAATAAAGTTTTCTCCCATAATAAAACTAAAAGCAGAATATTATGCTGAGCAGCATGGTAAATAACTATAATACCAGTTTGTGGAATGTTTCACTTAAAGGATCTTGAGATTGGATAAACTGTCAGGGCCTCTCAGTACTGGAGAAAACACACTCTTCCACTCCCAGTAGCCATTGATAGACAGTACCTTTTCATCTTGGTGTATAACCTTGTGAAATTTCTTCCATTCATATTGGTATTCAGTTGTTGTTGGTGTTGATCTTATGTATGTCTAGTAGCAATGCTAAATGGATTCAGTAGTGTGTGTGTATGTGTGTGCACGTGCGTGTGTGTGTGCACGTGCGTGTGTGTGTGTGTGTGTGTGTGTGTGTATGTGTGTGTGTACAACAATACTAATCAGAGAATTGGTCATGCATCTGAGAGGGAGGTAACACAGGATGAGTTGAAGCATCAGAGAAGGTTATCAATGATGTGAATTTACTACTTATCTATGAAATTTTCAAACACTAAATTTTACTTTGATCATATTGGTCCCCTCCCTTAAGTCTTTTCCCCCTCTCTATCCATCCAATTTTAGTTTTTTCTTAAACAAACCAATAAAAAAAAACAGAAAAAATCCAATATAACAACAACAACCCCCCAAACCAAGACAACAAAATCAACCAGCATTCAAACAGAAAAACAAAACAAAACAAAACAAAAAATTTTAAAAAATGACTAAACTATAACCAAAGAAAAACATACATTTTTAAAAACCTGTGCAGTCTATTATATATTGGTCAGCTACTCCTGAGCATGAGGCCTGACTTGACGTAGTTGCTACACCCAACATCACTCCATTGGAGAAACTGATTTTCCCTCTCTCATCAGGTATGAATGACAGTTTGGTTGTTAGTCTTTCCCCTAGTGGTTAGGTTTTCATTCATTCATTCATTCATTCATTCATTCATTCATTCATTCATTTCCTTCATTCCTTCATTCATTTATTAAAAATATAACAAAATAAAATGTAATAAGATAAGAAAAAAAAAAAAAACGACCATATCAAAGTTGGACAGGGAAAACAAATAGAAGGAAAAGACCAAAGAAAAGGCACAAGAATCCGAGGCTATCTTGTTCACACACTCAGGAATCCCATAAAAACACTAAATGGGAAGCCAGAAGATATATGCAGGGAACCTGATGCAGACTCATGCAGGTCCTGTGCATTTTACCTCTGTCTCTGTGGGTCCATAAGAGCTGTGATCATGTTGGTTTAGAGGGCCTACTGTCCTCTAGCCCCTCTGGCTCTTACACTCTTTATGCCTCCTCCTTCACAGAGAAAAATTTGATGAAGGCATCCTATTTAGTGTTGAGTTAAGGTCTCCCACTTTCTCTGTAAAGTCTGTCTGGAGCTTTCTATATTTGTGCCCATCCGGGCCAAGCTGAAGCTTCTCTGATGAAGCCTGAGAAAGGCACTGATCTATATGAGTAAAGCAGTATGTCAGTAGGGGTCATTTTATTGCTACGTTACTTTCTTAGAGCAGTAGTATTTGATTTAATATGGGTTACTGGGCTATCTGGTTTCTGGTTGAGCAACTGTCTCTGTGGTAGGGTGAAGTGTCCTTTGGTTGTAAGCCCAAGAGTGGTAGAGCCAGATCTTGAGGTAGATCGATTCTCATCACCCTGAGGAATGACCACACTGATTTTCATAGTGGTTGCCCTCCCACCATCAATGAAGGAGTGTTTCCCTTGTTCCATATCCTTACCAGCATGAACTGTCACGTATGTTACTGATCTTAGCCACTCTTATTGATGTAAGATGGAATCTCAACATAATTTTGATTTTTATTTCTTTGATAACTAACAATGTTGATCATTTCTTTAGCTGTTTCTCAGCTATTTACATTTCCACTATTGAGAATTCTCTGTTTAAAACTGTACCTCATTTTTTAAATTTGATTGTTTTCTTGAAATAAGTTTCATAAATTCTTTACATAATTTCAATATTTGCCCCCAATCAAGTACATAGTTGACAAAAATCTTTTCCCATTCTGTAGGCTACTTTGTCTGATTGATGGAGTTCTTTGATGTGCAGAAGCTTTTCAGCTTCACGAGGTCATATTTCTTGTATTCAGCAGAAGGATGGATCCTGTTACCACGGCCATTCTGTTAGCCTGTGTCTTTTTATGGGTGAATTGAGTCCATTAATATTTAGATATATTAATGACCAATGATGGTTAATTCCTGTTATTTTGGTGGAGGTATTGCTGCTGCTGCTGGTGGTTGTACATCTCTCCCTCTCTCTCCCCCTTCCCCTCTCCTTCCCCCTCCCCCTTTTCCTCCCTTCCCCCCTCTCTCCTCTCTGTGCGTGTTTTTTCCCTTTTTTTCGTTTTGTTGGTGTGAGATTATTTATTGACTATTTTTTTGTAGGTGTTGTTAACTTCCGTAGGTTGAAGTTTTCCTTCTAGTACCTTCTATAGGGCTGGATTTGTGGGTAGATATTTTTAAAACTTGATTTTGTCATGGAATATGTTGTTTGCTTCTTCTACAGTGATTGAAGGTTTTCCTGTGTACAGTATTCTGGGCTAGTATCTTGTGATTTCTTAGAGTCTACAGGATATCTGCCCAGGCTCTTCTGGCTTTTACAATCTCCAACTGAGAAGTTGGGTGTAATTCTGATAGGTTTGTCTTTATATATTACTTGCTTTTTTCTCTCTTGCGGTTATTAGTATTCTTTCTTTGTTCTGAATATGCAGTGTTTTGATTATTATGTGGTGAGGAGACCTTTCTGGTCCAATCTATTTGATGTTTTATACGTTTCTTGTACTTATATAGGTATCTCATTCTTTAGGTTAGGGAAATTTTCTCTCATGATTTCTTTGAAATTATTTTCTGGGCCTTTAAGCTTGGAATCTTCTCCTTCTACTACTATTTGCTTTGGTTTGGTCTTTTTATACTGTCCCACAATACCTAGATGTTTTATGTCAAGAACTTTTTAGCTTTAATATTTCTTTGACTGATTTATCTATTTCTTCTATTGTTTCTTGAACACCTAAGATTCTCTCTTCCATCTCTTGTATCTGATGATGAAGCTTATCTCTGTAATGTCTGTTGGAATTCCTAAATTTTTCATTTCTGGAATTTCCTCAGTTTCTACTTTCAGGTCTTCAACAATTTTATTAATTTCTTCTTTCAGGTCCTCTTTCGTATGCATAAGGATGATTTAAAGTCTTTTTCTTGTGCTTCAGCTATGTTGCCATACTCAGAGCCTGCTGTGGGAGGGTTGCTGGGCTCTAGTAGAGACATGTTGTCCTGGCTGTTATTGACTATGTTTTATGCATCTAATCATCTGGGTTTGGGAAGATTGTAATTCTAGGTGCTGATATCTGTTCTTGTCTTTGTTGAGTGGGTGTTTTGTTCCTTGGCTTCTGTTTTCTCTCTGGTTATTAGAAGAGTTGGTAGCTGTGTGTTGTTTAGTAGGAAAATCTTCTGGTGTCCTGATAGGTGTGGGAACTGGAACTTCTAAGTAAATGTGTTTCTAAGTATTTTGGACCTGGCACTAAGGACTAGGGATGGGCTGGGGCAGTGGAGGGGATTCACAAGAGTGGGAGCAGGATGTTTCACCAGAATCTCGGAATGGGGCTAAGAATGAGGAGAGGCCACAGATGAAGGACTGCTAAAAAACGGAATGAAACTGGGGAGGGGGGGATTGGATTTGGAAGAAGTAAAAATCTGCAGTTAACATATTTGCTTCCCTGATGAGAGTGGTCTATGGAGTCCCAGGGAGTGCCTGCTTGATTTGGGTACTTGGACACAGCAATTGGTGGGGACAAGGAGGTTTGGAGGGGGAAAAATCTGTGTGATCCACTGGATATGGGGGTAGGGGGCGAAGGTCAGCTGTGAAGCTGGGGATGAGACTAGAGGATTTGATTTGGAGAAGAAGAAGGGGAAGTAAACATGTACAGTTAGCCCCCATGCTTCCATGGCCATTGTGGTGTGTGAGTTTCCTTGGGGTTGAAGGCTGGGATAAAGCAAGGAGTGGGGGAGGAAGCTTAGGAGGGGAACATCTGTGGGCTTCACTAGAGATGAAGTGGAGGAAGCTTCCACAGGTGTTTTGATGCAAATCCGAGGGATTGGGCTTGGAGGAATGGAGGGAAAGGTGAAGATCTGCAGCAAGTGTAGGCTAATTTTAAGTAAATTTGTGTGTGTGTGTGTGTGTGTGTGTGCGCGCGTGTGTGTGTGTGTGTGTGTGTGTGTGTGTGTGTGCGTGCGCATGTGTGTTTGGTTTTCTTTCCTTTTTCAAACTTTGTATGTGTGATGCATATATAGTGTATATATGCTTACAATGTATAAGCATATGTGTATACCTTAGCTGTGTGTGTATGATGTATATGTATACATGTATGTGTGTACAGTGTGTGTTTATGTATGATGTATGCTTATGTGCGAAGTATATTTATATATGTGTATATTTTATATGTATGTGTGATGTATAAGTATTTATGTATGTGTCTGTACAGTGTATGTTTATTATATATGCATAAGTGTATATGATATATATGCATGTGAATATGTATATTATATGTGTACATGGTGTATATATATGTATATATATGTGTGTGTACAGTGTATATGTGTTTATAATGCATGTATGTATATCTATATACTGTATATTCTGTGTATGGTGTATAAGTATGTATATGATGCATATGTAAATGCATATCTAATGTATGGAGGGCCATAGAATTTTAACAACAATCCTAGGCTTTGATCCTTGACTTCCACATTGTTTTATTGGTCATTGTTGCATATACTAGTCTTGCTGGCCCATGAGATTCTGGAAAATCAGTCTCTGACAGGCACAGAGATTATAAATATACCCTTCAGGACGCAGTCTTACATAGATTCTGGAGATTCAGTTCAGCCAGTTTGTTTTTCTACCTCACCCTGTTCTTTTCTTTTGCTTCATTCTCATTCTGTTTGCCTCTCCCTCAATTCCCATCTAACCCCTTCTCTTCTACCCTTTCAGCTTCCTTCCCTCCCTCTTAGCATCTCTTTATATCTAGAAATTTTCAGCTGAATTTTATCCAAACATATCTAGTGTGATATTTGGGGTGACTTCCCTGGAAGTGAATGTATAGCCAGTAGAATCTGGGCTCATACCTTTGTCTAGAAAAATGTTGTATTGAAACCTCCTCCTTCAGTAAGTCCTCAATCACACATAACTCAGGGTTTCTCAATAGGGCCCTAATATACTATAGGGTATTTTGTTACATCCCTGGCACATACTCACTAGATATGAGTACCATTAGCTTACTTACCTATGAAAACCAACGATATTCTAGAATTGTAAGACATTCTTTGGAAAATAATGACATTCTGCCTCTTATTAAGCAATGGTAAAATCTGGAAATTCTGGAATCAGTTGATAATACCTGGTTTTAGCTTCCTTTTCCAAATATAGTGTCATAAATCTAGTCTTAATTTAAAATTAGGTCTTGGTTTTCATCCTTGATATTAGGCATAAAACAAAACAAAATATAGCAAACAACAACAAAAACTCCAAATGACTGGAAATTACCCAATGGAAAAGAAAAGTTGAGGCACACTGCTTTCTGTGACTTCTAGACTCAGCACACATTGGCTCTGCCTGTCCTTATAAATCCTTAAGAATATAGATGAATTTTTATTCTGTTAGCAGTGTGATATTTTTGGTATTCCTCTATTAGATCATAGGTACAACCCAATGTTTAGAGCAGAATGGACAAGACCCATGAGATGAAAATTCTCTATGAATCACATGTTTTACAGACAATGAACTTGTCATTTTTCTTGACTCTTAAATGCCTCCTTGATATTTTTTAACTTGACACTGGTAAGTCCCCCCCCCACACACACTTCTTTGTCCCTACCCCCACACTTGTCCTTCTGCTCTCTATTCTCTACCTCCTATCCCCCATTCCTCCTCCTCCTCCTCCTCCTCCTCCTCCTCCTCCTCCTC
>NC_034613.1:146739042-146746950 GCF_900095145.1 Mus pahari
TCCTCCTCCTCCTCCTCCTCCTCCTCTTCTCATTCTTTATCCCCTTCCCTTCTTTTCTTCCTTCTTTTACCTCTTCCTTGTTTGTCTCATTCTTTTCTCCTTTTTCTCTTATGCTGTCTATTCTCATTCTTTTCATCTCTTCCTTTTCTTCCTAATTTGCATTCTATCTTCTCCTTTATTCCTCCTCCTTCCCTTTGCTCCTCATAGCCTCTCCTCCCCATCCTCTTCTGCATTCTCCTTTCCTCTTCATTATCTTCTTCATCTTTTCTCCTCTTCTTTCTCTTACTCTTTACCCTCTCTGTCTTCTTGTATTTATATAACGAAAATCTCTACAAACCTGTTTTGATCTTAGTGAAATTGTTTATTTGGGGGACTGATCGTACTCGAACATCTAGATACGTTTGAATGCTGGTTAGAGATACCTCTTTATGACTCTAGCATCTTTTGGCACCAAGAATAGGCATGTGGCAATTGAAAATAGTGAGGGAACTGTCTGAAATGAAAGCAAAGGAAGGTGCTGCCTGTAGCTACAGTGTGAAGGATGGTGAATACTGAGAAGAGGAGGGCAGCTAGAGGCTTAGACCTTGCTGGATAATCTTCAGGCATGAAGTGAAATGCAGCCAAGCTGGAACTTACCCCAGTCCTTTCCCACTATGTTAAAGTCAATTCCAGTGCCTATTTATAGTTAAGCCTGACTTTTGATTAATGCTGTTGGACAGAGGTAGGAAAGAGAGAGGGGACTGCAGGAGGGCAGGGGGGTGGAGGGCAAAGCAGCAGAAGCTGACATGTGTGTCTGTTGCTTGAACCTTGCTCTTTGCTACACACACGTTTCTTGCCAAACACAATAAAAATTAGTTTTACTGGTGGGGAGGGCAATAATCCGTGTCAACATTTTCATTACCAGCCAAGTGAAGATATCAAATCCCTAAATGCTGACTAAACTATTCGGCAAATCATTCTGCCCTTTTTCATCGAGTCCTCTCTACTTGTTGTTAAAGACATAACCAAAGATTTAAATGTTTTTATGAGTTAGATTTTTATTGTTACCAACATGAGATTAATAAAACAAGCTTGAGTTCAGACTTAAGCATAGACTGTTTTTGAGCTGTAAAAAGTCTTAGATTTCCCTAGTGACTTCAATGTTTTAGTATAACAGAGGATAAAATGAATATCAGAGGATGTAATGAACTTGCTTAAGGCTGTACAATACCTCCACTTAGATCGGGGACTAAATCTTTGCCTTTACTACTTCTGCCTGTAAGACAGTTCACCTAAATTTGAGTACCTAGCCATAAATACATTAATCTGCTTATAAATATTATATTCTTAACATGTACATTTGAAACAGATCAAAATTTATAGTTCTCATAAATTAATTGCAGTTATTAGGCTGATTAGTGTGTTGTTAATTGCCCTGCTTTATAACATTTTTAAAAAATGGATACCCAGTGTTTTGAAGGGTGATATTTTTCTAAAGGATTAACTTACTAGCTATGCACTCAAAACACAGGAAAGCAACGTCTAATGTCTATGCAAGTTGGATAAAACATTTTCCTCTCTGCACATGACCATTAACACATGCCAACATACTTCTGTAGCATCACAATAGCATAAACTGGGCAACAACCCCCCCATTTATGTATCTGTGCAACATGATATTGTGTATGATGGAACTCTGTTACATCAGGACCGTATTTTACTTCTTAGCTTCTTGATTTCTCTTTAATGATTCTATTTGTTCACATCAGTGCAGTACAAATGAGTCCAAATTTCACTGGGTAAAATATTTTAGGGAAGACATTATATTTTGTCTGCTCTTGGAAACTTTTTAGTTATACTAGGTTGCATCATCCAGTCTTGATATGAGAGTTTTTGGTTAGTCTTACTGGAACTTGTTATGCTGTGTTCTGTTGATATCTGTTCATTTTTGAAGGGAAATGAAGAAGGAGTGGATCTGGGAGATGGGGGGGGGGGCGCTAGGAGGAGTGGTGGGAGGAGAATCGGTGGGATGTAATGCATGAGAAAAAAATGTGGAGATGATTTAGCCCCAGAACATAACAGTTATTACTGAGTATCTTTTATCACAATTATTTCCGTTTTCTACTTGCTAAAATGGAGTCATATGCATTTTGATAGTCCTCAATCTTTAAGAATAAATGGCGTATGCCATAACTGATATGTACATATGTATTAATTCTCTATTGCTAGAGCAACAAAATATTGTATGCTTAGTAGATTTGGAAAATACCATCCTTAAATGGGACTTGTGTATCACCACTTCCACCCCCACCAAGGCACAGGGTACATCACAGAAGCTATGGTAGAAATAAGAGAGTGAGGATGGGATAAGAATGTCATGAAATATTGCCGTTGCAACTATGAGCACACAGCATCTATGGATGCCTGTACCAGACTGTGCCCTCCAACTTTCCATCTTGGATAGAGGCGCTGCCCCCACGAGATGCTATGTTTTTGTGCACAGCTCATTATGGTTACCAGGTGCTGGAGGAGAAGGTTCTATTTTCTCTAACAGTTTAGTTATGGCAACTAGGTGGAAAGAAAGAGTTTAGAGGGAAAGAAAAGGGGCACAATAGGATAACGCAGGGCAACTATCATCATAATAATACATTGTATACATGTATGAACTTTTCTATAATAAAGTACTAACTGTGGTCACTAGACAACTAATGGGGAAGACCACCTCTCCCACTGCCAGCTTTCCTCAATTGCCTACAGTTGCTTGTGTAGAGCTGAAGCCTCGTGATCTTTCGTTCATCATCTTTAGCATGTCCATTGGTGTCATCATTATCCAGGCCGTATTTGGGAAGTCATGTTGCTGAGACTTTAAGGGTGCAGCTTCTAATGGCACTGGGAGACACAATCTCATAGCAAACTCTCCAATCCTCTGGTTCTCACAATCTTTCCTCACAAATTTATTACCTTACAGTTCTGGAAGTCTGATGTATGTAAAAGGTTTTAACCAGGCTACAGTTTAGTTGCCAGCACTACTGTGTTTCTTCTGGAGAGTCTAGAGAATTTGTTCCTTTAGCTTACTGCTATTTCTAGAAGCTGCTTCCCTTCTGTGGATTGTGGCATTTTTGTTTTCGGAGCCCTCAGCATACCATCTTCTACTTTTTCTCCAACATGGCTCTTGTCATCTCAGTTCCTCTGGTGCTCCTGTTCCTGTTTCCCATTAAGGATCTTATTGTTAAGTTATTAAGCCTGTATAGATAATCAAGATTTATCGCTCCTTCACAAAGTATACACTTAATCACATGTGCATCACCCTTTAGGAGGCCAAACCTGTTTTAAAATTAGCCTCTCCTCATGTGAAGAGAGTGAGAGACTTTATAGAGTACTCAATCTTAAA
This sequence comes from Mus pahari, assembly GCF_900095145.1. Taxonomy (NCBI): domain Eukaryota; kingdom Metazoa; phylum Chordata; class Mammalia; order Rodentia; family Muridae; genus Mus; species Mus pahari. The sequence goes on from NC_034613.1 coordinate 146,742,413, forward strand.
TGAGATGTCTGCATCTCTCTCTCACACACACAGACCCTCAAGGCCCAGGGATCTATGCAAAAGAGGAAATGGAAAAGTTGTCAGACTCAGAGGGGGTGGATTTCTCCATGGAAACAGCATCTTCAAGGCACAATAGGATTGATGTTCATGCAAACCCACAGAAACTGTGGCAGCATGCAAAAAGACTTGTACAGATTCAAGCCAGACAGGGTCCTAGCACTGAGAGGGGGACGTGGGAACAGGGTTCCATCACTGACCCAGAGGTTACTTGTAATTGATACCTGCTGGCAAAGTGAACTTCAGTTCTCTTCAATGAAGTACCACTGGATATTTCAATCACACTCCAGAATAGGCCCCATGCCCAGAAGTGTATAGTCAACACAGAAAAAAAAAATCAATGATATTTTTCAGGAAGTTTGTTTCCGTTCACTTTGTTTTGGCAGTTTATTTTTTTTACTGTTCTGGGTTTTTTGTTTTGTTTTGTTTTGTTTTTGTTTTGTTTTTTGTTTTTGTTTTTGTTTTTGTCTTATTGGGGTTTTGCCTCTTTGTTTTGAGTTTAATTTTTGTGTGTTTTTTCTTGGTTCTTTGTTGATGTTTTTGAGATGGGGAGAGAAATAGAACATAAGGCGGGTGGGTGAGGAAGTTGAAAGGATCCAGAAAACGTGAGTGAGGGGAAACACATAATCACAACACGTATGAAAAATTAAAACTATAACCTGTCATCATAACCTGTCATCATTTTAGTTTGTGTAATGGATAGGATACATGTTACTTAAGTATTTGTATATTATTATTATTACTACTATTATTGAGATAGGGTTTCTCTGTGTATCAGCCCTAGATCTCCTGGAACTTGTTCTCTACACTAGACTGGCCTTGAACTTAGAGATCTTCCTACATACACCTTCAGATACACCTTCAGGGATTAAAGGCATTCACCATTATGCCCTGGTGACTATCATTATAGTATGTGTACATGTACATATGCACATGATGTGTGTGGGGTGAGTGCATGCCATGGATAGCATGTGAATGTTAACAACAGCATTGTGGAATTGTAATTTCCCTTCCACCTTTTCATTTGTTCTGGGGATTGAACCTAGGTTAGCAGTCTAGCATATCAAATGCCATTTTGTTGGCCCTAAACATAGCAGTAATCTCTATGGTATCTATGGCCATAGAAATATAATGCTCACCATAAATTTGAGCCATACTGGAAATTTAAATTTTCTACTAGCCACATTTTCTTAGCAAAAGGAGTCAGGTAAATTTTAATTCTATAATTCACTCTGATTTCATGGATATAAAATAACATCTGGTTAGCATGTAGTCAGTATAAAATGTTAGTTAGATGTTCACATGCTTTATTTTGTACTATGTTTTCAAGCCCTGGGATGTCTCCTATATTTGTAGTATAACCTAATATTTCAGTGCTATAGCTAGTTGCTCAGCATCAGTTACCAAAGTGGTTTTAATTTCTTTCAATTTTTTTTTGAGACAAGACATCAGGTATTTCAGGCATACCTTTGAAGATGTAATTGAAGATGAGTGACATTAAACTTCACGATTTCTTGCCTCTACCTCCTGGTTGCTGGTATCATAAACTTTTGCTTCCATGCCCAGTTTATGAGTGACTTGGGCTTCAAACCAGGGCTACAAGCATGCTAGGCAAATACTGTAAGAACTGAGTTTTATTATGAGTTAGTCTGTTCATTCAGTGATATGCTGGCTGACACATTGGGTCAGAGTGGGGCTTGTGAACCTCAGCATGATTGCCATTCTATACCAGAGAATTCTGGATGATTGAGGGATGTTCTCTTTACTGTAGGATGTCTGACGGGGTCTCTGATGCCTGTAACAGCTCTTTCCTCTGACTGCCCCCCCTCGTTAGGAAAACCAAAATGGTTTTAGGTATTATTCCATGTCCTTTGGGGGGACAAAACTGTACATGTCTGAGAACCACACTCGGGACAAAAGGACTTTGTTTTGTAGTCTGTTCTTTACACGTTCTAGATGTGAACTTCAAGAAACCATTTAAACTTTCAAAATAGTTTTTTAATCCTCTTTAAAATGGGTCAGTTATTGCTTTGGCGCCTTGAGCCCCATCAGAAACAATACAGATAAAATCCTGTGTAAACTAAAGATATGTTGTAAGAGGGCCTTAGCATTGTTTATAATTTATTTATCATAGTATTCGAATTAAAATATTGCTATTTCAGTACTGGTACATTGTCTCATAACAATGGACTTCTTGTTTAAAATGTATGACTTATGACAATTAGATGATAGAATGGGTAATGTATTTTAGGTGTTTGGGTTTCTTCGCTGCTCATGCTCATGGTGGTAGATGCAAAAATAAAGAGAAGCAATTTTTTTCAATCTGGGTAGTAGGATAAATCTGAAACAACTTGGACTTGTTTTGTGGCCTTCTCTGCTTTCACGATTGACTCTGAAATGTTGTCTAATGTTGCAAGTAAAATTGTGCCAGCAACTTTATGAGCATATAGGGACCCTACACAGAACAGATCATCTGTGTATATGTGGTGGCAACTGATAGATTGACCAGAATGGGTTCTAACAAGTGTCTGAGCTTTGAGGTGTTCAGCTTCTGCTCTTGGACGTATTTGTTGTCATTGATGTCATTTGTTGAGTTCCTGTTATGGACAAGGTGATTTACCTTCTTTCTGACAGTCAAAATCTCCTGGAAAGATGAATAGTGCTGCCCTGAGTGTAGCAGATCCTGCTGACAACCATCCTGCATTTTGCTACCTACCTGGTTTTGCACAAGAGTGATGCTGGCACATTCCATCTGAAACAGCCTGACATCACTGTCTTTGAGACAGCAAGTGCCACACCACAATTAGAACCTCCTTTCGACACATACTGTCCTTCTCTTTTTTCCTTCTCCTTAAACTCTATCCCAGAAGCAGAGTGTAGTGGTCCACAAATGTAACCTCAGGTACCCTGGAGACTACAGCAGAAGGATCACTAAGAAACTCAAGATACATGGGCTACACGGGAATAAATTCAAGGCTAGCCTAGGCTACACAGTGAAGCCTTATCTCAAGCAAAACAAAAAGCGTAAAACAAACTCTGCACAAGGGCTTCCTCTTGCAACTGTGGAGCTGTCTTTATTTCCTGGACATGTCATGGAATTAACACCTCAGAAGATAGACCTCTATCAATACCAGAGGGAAGGAGAAAAATACCACAGGTGTTACCTCTTCTAATGAGTGATTCTAAGTTGTGTTTGTTGTGGTTTCTCTGAGTTCTGGAAAGGAATGATCCCACCTGTCCACACGAGGAATCTACTGACTGGTGCAGTTTTTGTTGAGTTATCTTCTCTGCTTCATTTTCCTAGTCTTTCTTTTGAACTTCTGGATAATCTCTATCACATATATTTTCCATATCTTCTGCCTTTCCAGGCACTCTCTTTTGATAGAACCCAAATTAAGTCAGATCATTTCCAATGGAAAAATCAAGGATTGGGTGAACTTGGAGAACTTGATCTTGGCCCACAGACATACTGGGGAGCTAGGATTGCACGATGGTTCTGTAGGGCCACAAAACATTCTGTCTTCTGGATATTGTGTAGCCTGATATTACCAGCTAGTTGTTAGTTTCTTAACTATGATAGACTCTCTCATTCACGGTATTATGCAGTTTCCCAGCCTATCTAAAGTGAGTCAATGCTATTGCTATGGTAGGAATGAGAAATGCTCCCCCTCAGGCTTGCATGTTTGAACACTTTAGTTCCCAGATGGTGGAGCTGTTTTGGAATGTTGTGGAACCTTTAGGAGGTAGGAACTCTTTGGAGGAAGTAGGTCATGGGGGGGGACTTTTTTTTTATACCCTGGTCCCATTTCCTATTTATGCTCTGCTTACTGAGCATAGATACAGTGGGGCCAGCTAGGTTTTTGCTCCTGCCATCTTGCTTTCCATCCCATAATAAACTGTATTTCTCTAGGAGTGTGAGCCAAAGTAAACCTTCTTTCCATTAAGTTTCTTTGCCCATAGTATTCTATCATAGGGGCAGGAAAATCAACAAAGATGTTCACATTCTGGTGTCACAGAGCCAGACTTGTCCCACATCAAAGGTTGAATCCTATGTCTTCAAACTTCCAGCTTATCTCTGGTGGTTCCGATGTTGATGATGAGAATAGCCTTCTTGTTGATGGTTGTGGTTTTGAAGATCAAAATTTTTTAATGTTTATCTTAAGCCTAGGAATGGGCAATGTATCCTGGCTTCATACTCAGATTGGACACATGACATAATCCAGTTTTACAAAAAAAAAGAACAAATATTTACCCATCTTTTAATATTCTGAATACTAAAATGTACCAGAATTATTATTTTCTCCCTGATTGTATTACTGATACTTTACTTGTATTTGAAGGTTGAATATCATCCCAGCCTCTGTCCTCACAGATTCCTACTGAGTTTTTTTATTATTATTATTTTCTTTATTTACATTTCAAATGCTATCCCGAAAGATTCCCATACCTCTCCCCCCACCTCTGTTCCCCTACCCACCCAC
>NC_034613.1:146747985-146762868 GCF_900095145.1 Mus pahari
TGCAATCCCACCAGCAATGGAGGAGTGTTCCTATTTCTCCACAACCTCGCCAGCATCTGTTGTCACCTGAATCTTTAATCTTGGCCATTCTGACTGGTCCTACTGAGTTTTATTGTAGGTTCATATACTATACAATTGTGCCAATAAATAACCCTGTATAAAACTGAGGTGTAGTTATTAATTGATAGTCAATGGGTTATTAATGAAAACCAGGCTTATCTATTTTTCCTGGTAAAAAGAACAAAATTATATTTTTAATAACCATTATGTAGACAGATATAATTACGTAGACTATTACCACACTTCTCAAAACAGTGTCCTTGAATGAAACACTGGAAAAGGAGATCAAAATATGTTTATTTCTCTTATTTTTCTACTTCTCATTATGTCTCCTCCATGTTAGCTGTGTCATTAAGTTTTTGCATCGGGTCACTCAACATTTTTTGGAAGTGTCCCGACGATAAGCAGTAATAATGACACTGAATTCAAACCTATTTTATTAGAGAAAGATCAGTTTCTAACTCATGAAAATGTATCACTTGTTCCTTAACTGTGTAAATAAGATTAAATTGCTTTGAAACTAGAAAAAGAAAAGAGAGACCATATGAAGTTAGAAGGGAAAAGTGTTTCTCGAGATAAGGAGGGGGGAGGGTTTGTTCCAACTGTATTATATACATGTAAAGAGTCTCGAAGAATGAAAACTATTTTGAGGTAAATGAAATTAAAACTTCAATATATGAATAAAGTTAGTTAAGTAGACTATAAGTTCACTGGGACAAGCTAAAGTAAGATAGCTGGTGGTGGTGGCACATACCTTTCATTCCAATGCTCAGGAGGCAAAGGCAGGCAAATCTCTGAGTTTGACTCCTGCCTGGTCTATAGAGTGAGTTCCAGGACAGCCAAAACTATGAAGAGAAAAACAAAAAATTAAAATAACAGTAAGAAAGAACTCAGCAGTAAGAACTAGATGTTATTCCAAATCAGAGCTGATGCAGCTAGAGTGTTGGAAATTTGATTTTCCGTGTAGCAACTTTGGAATTTGGTATCTTTAAGGTCAGGGGCTTAGAATAAGGTAAATCAGTCATTGAAGACAGTGCTCTTGGAAGAGATTAACATGATTCTCCTGGAACTCCATTTGGTTTCCCCATCAGCAATATGGAAGCCTTTTGTCTTTATCCCTTCAAGCCCTTGTTGTTCATTTTCTTATGACTGACAGTCAAGCATTAAGATGGAATCTCAATATAGGATTGATTGACATTCTTCTGATAGCTAGTAAGCTCAAACTTTTTTTTTCATTTGGTTAGTGGATATTTGCTGTAGATATACTGTTTAATTCCATGAGGTTCCATTGATTGGTTGTTGTTATTTCCTGGACCATCTGGATCCTGAAAATAGAGTTGTAAAATCAATAACATAACCTCTAATTCTCAGTTACTTTGCCTGGAATTACCTTAGCTTCATGATTTATTCCTCTGACCAACTCAGACAATTTTACCTGTACCTGAACAGAAGACAACTGTTAGAATACCATCGTGGCTTTCTTTGATTACAACAAACAAGACTAGAACCAACCACCTATGTACAATCAGTCCTACCCTAGCCACTCATTCTAGACTTGGCTTCTTAATGGAACTCTAGCCATAAAACGCTGCCTATGGATAAGCTTCATCAAATGGATGTGCTCGCTTTCCACTACTGAGAAGACAGAAATGATGACAAGAATGGTAGAGTTTTCTACAACACAGTATTAACTGCAAAGGGAAGTCAATATTTCAAAATGCAAAAGGGCAAAAGCCAGGAGGGTGTATTATCTACCAGGAATAGGTTTGTGTGGATGTTTACATGTTTTTAACCATCTTTTAAAAATTATTATTAAATTAAAATATCATTTTCCCTCCCTCTTCTCCTTTCTACCCCTCCCATGTTCACCCCTTCCAAATTTGTAGCCTTCTTTGCTTTAATCACTGTTGTTACATATCATTGAAGGAAATACGCATATAAATAAATCTTGCTTAGTCCATTTCATATTGTCTGCATGGATATGCTTTTTGGGATGACCATGTGGTGTTGGATAACCAATATATTTACCATCTTTTAAGGAATTCTTCTTATTAATTATGTGCATGCACATCAGCTCAGGTGCATATGGAGTTGAAGTTACAGGTGGTTGTGAGCCTCCTGACATAGGTGCTGGGAACTGACCTTGGTCCTCTGCAAGACGAGTATGTGCGCTTAACCATTGAGCGAGCCATCTTTCTAACCCCTATAGTTGCCATTTTCATGTCTAAATATTCAAAGATTATTGTCAAGATGTTTTTAGTGTATTTAATAAAAAAATGAACATGAACTATGAATATAGTTTCTGAATTAACAACTCTAAACCCAAATTTTGATTTAACAAAATCAATACTCAGGAAGTAATTGAGGAAAGGACATGAGAAATACACTGCAGAAAATTAAGCAACGAATGAGGCAGCTTTGTTTGTTTCTGAGATGAGGCCTGACTATACACCCGGTTGGCCTAGAATTCACTAGGTAGAACATTCTGGCCATGAACTCACAGAGATTCACCTGCTTCTGCTCCTGGAGTGCTGGGATTACATAAAGGCAGGTGCCACTTTGCTCAGCTAGGTGATTTTTCTGTGTGGCATTCACAGTCACCGTATTTTGAGCAGGATTTCTCTAAGGGTCTTTGTAACCCACTTCGGCTTTTAAATTACTCCTGTCACACTTAACTTGAAAGGGCAAATAGTGCCAATGTTTAACAGTGAATCAACTTACCTTTAGAATCCTGGTAGAGAATTCCAGACTGACCAAAATAAATCTGACCCTCAAGACATAGTTCCTAGAGGTTTGCTCTGTGGGATTCCCTGGAGGCATGCCATTGATTTCACTCTTACTAATCATAGGATACCGTCAGAGCTTTTTTTTTTTTTTTCTTATTTAAAAAGTTATTCTCTCATACATAATTTCCCAGACACAGTTTCTTCCCCCCTTCAATCCTTGCAGTGCCCCCCTCACCTCCTCTCTCTCCCAGATTCACTCTTCCTCCTATCCCCTTCCGAAAACAGCAGGCCTCCCAGGGACCTGAGCCAAAAAGGGCCTAACAAGGTGCAATGTAAGTAGGCACATTTCTATCCTCAAGGCCAAGATAACTCAGCAGGAGGAAAAGGGTCCCAGGAACAGGCAAAAGGTCTCAGATATCCCTGTTCTTACTGTTAGAAGTCCCATAAGAATACCAAACACACAACCAGAATGTATATGTGCAGGGCCTAGCTCAGACGCGTACAGGCTCTGTAATTGCTGCTTCAGTCTCTCTGAGCCCCTATGAGCTCTGCTTAGTTGATTCTGTGGGCTGTGTTTTCCTGGCTACTACAATCCTTCCTGCCCTTCATCTATGGGCTTCCCTGAGTTCTGCCTAAATGTTTGGTTGTGGGTTTTTTGCATCTTCTCCCAGTCTCTACTCTTATTCTCAAAGGTTTAATTTACTGATCTTGTGGTTTGTATGAACTGGTAAGGCGCTAGTCTCCCCATGAATAGCTCCTACATTTAAAGAGGTTGTAAATCATGTATACAGCATGAATAAATGCCATTGGAAGTTTAAAAAAGCCTTGGGTTTTACACACACACACACACACACACACACACACACACACACACACACACACTACAGCATAGAGCTTAATTTTGAGACGGCTAACTAGTCTGGACAAATGAATGCCAAAGCTAAATAAACACAAATTCAATAATTTTCAAAAGTTGAAAGACAAATTAAATCTTTGTTTCAGATGTGTTTAAAGCAAGGTCAGATTACACAACACACAGAAAGTCACCCTGCAAGTCTTCTATGATCTGGAATTTCAAAGGTTTCTTTCTTCTCTCTTGCTCCTTCCTTCTCTCTCTTCACTTCCTTTCCTCTCCTTAATCAGTCCACTCAGGATCTTGTCTATATCAGCACTTGTCCCCAGCTTCCTTTCTGGATCAGGTCTTTTTTCCCCAAGGTACAGTTGCTCTTGGCTTCATAACAGTGATTCTATCTTCTCTGGGATTTTCCAGGTCACCTTTTCAGTCAATAGTAGATAATATCAATAAAGGCAAGACTGTGTACTCTACAATCAAAAGAGACCCCCGCCAGCCTGTAGTTATAAAATGGTAGCAGGACACTGATCTGTCTGGTTTTAATTGTCAGCACTGGAGGGAGAGAGGAAAAGATACACAGAAAGAGATAGACAAAGACAGAGACTATTTTCTTGGGGACTGGTAGGGGGTAACTGCAATGATTTGAATGTTATTATTATGTCTACCCTGTCATATTAGTTTTATGGAGTATGTCTGGAAGACATAACCTTAGGTTTCTCAAGATAGCATATCTGGATTCAAAGATATACATTTGAACTTCGAGGTTACCTTATCTTACGTCATTTAATAGAAAGTATCTGATGTCCAGGTGCCTGCATGCCTGTGATTTCTGCTTGTATACAGACTTTTCACAGTGTTCTTGCCATTTGAAGGGTGAGCAGAGACATGCTGTATGAGTCACATGGGTATTTGTTGCAAAGAATATGTGGCTGTTGGATCTTTCCAGAAGTTGAGAGAACATAGCCTCTTAACCCTCACAAGAAATGTGGGCTTGCTTTGTGGTTTAGTTCAGCGACAAAGGAACCATGTCTATCTTCTACACAAACATATTCCTCATCAAATATACTTTGGGTACTTGAGCTGTGTTCTTTTGGGGCCATAGTAATGAGCTCCTTGTACGGTGTGATGGGTTGGGTTTTGTTCTCAGTTCTTCACCCTCCATTGTAGAAGGATCTGCTAGTACTCTAGAGTGTCTAGGATATTTCCAGGCAGCCATCAGTGTTGGTTTTGGCCATGTGACTTTCTATAACGAATACAAAGCTAGCATCTCTGATACAAGTACAGGTGTTCTTCATGCTTGCAGAATGACGCTTAGGGCCTGGTTTTCTACAGTTAACAATTAGAGCATACCCCAGTTGTCTCTTCTCCTTTCATCCTGGATGTGTGAAACATAACAGGGACTATACTGAAGCCTGGAAAAAACCACAGCTTAGTGCAGCCTGAAAAAAAAAAGAGCCACTAAATAGATTTAAGTGGGGCTAGCCTCTACTGGTTGTACATAATAAGTCAATAACTAGGGTTAATATTTGTAGTAGGTTCACATACCAAAACATTTGCGAACTCTTTCATTTCCATATTGATTGATTATATTCTCTTCTTATATTAAACTGGAAGTCCATATGTACAGATTAGAAAAATACATGTTTTTCTCTCTATGGGAGTATGTATATGTGCATGTGTGTGTATTTGTGCACACATGGCCACACACCTTGGGAGGCCACAGTCAATGCCAGATGTTTCTCATAAGGTGCTATTCATCTTGGGACATGAGTCTCCCCAGTTTGCCTAGGTTGGCCGGCCAGCAAGCACCCCCCCCCACTCTCAGATTTTTACATTCTTACACTGGGGTTACAAATGTGTGCCACCCTGATTGGTATTTCACATGAGTACTGGAGACTAAATTTAAGTCCCCGTATTTGTGTGGTAAGTAATTACTGGCTGAACTATCTTTTTAGCCAAAAAAAGAGCACTTTTAAGATTTTGTTCTTCATATGTAAACCTAAGCCTTTTCTCTCCATAGTCCTGTTTTCTTCTTGAAGTGTAAAGTTGCTTCTTTTTTTCTTGGTAAACCATATTCAGAAATATAATCCTTTTCCAATTACATGAATAAAGCAAAAATTCCCATCAACAACTCATCAACAATGAAATAATAAACTCAATATAAAATAATAAAGTCAAGAAGACACAGACACTTTGATCTCTCTGTCCTAGAAAACATTACCTGCCATCCCCAACCCCTGCATACACCCCATGTTTATAAATATCACACACATATTTACTCATAGATCTTTAAGCCAAAGCAGAAAGTAATGGGAAGTACGCTCACTCTAGAACATTATTTTGTACTTTGTTTTATGTTTGGAGCAAAGAGACGTTTCTATTAAAGCACTATTTCTTGAAAACAACTTAAAAAATAAGACCTGAATGTTCCCATCTATCCCATTTATCTGAATAGCATTTGTTATTTCTAAAGACAAAATTATATTCTGAGGAGACCAACATGTCTGAGAATTGCTTTTGAAGATTTGTAGTTTCACCCTTCTTGGGGTTATTTTCCAGGGTAGAAACTCAACCACCTATTTCAGAAGCAAGATAGTGTTCCTAGCAGTGCCTCACAGGGAACCAGTCTTCCCTCCATTGTGAGTTGGGATGCAAACCAAAACCCATCTTCCTCTGTAGGGCATTATTCAGGTAGGTGAGGGTTGAGAGATACTTTCTCTCTAGTCCTCAGATGGACAGAGCCAGGACATGTGGCCTAACTTCACCCAATGAGATATATCCATCTGAGTTTGGTCTCTCAAGTGTGTGATAGAGAATCTGATGTCTGGGGATCTATGGCAAGGGAGAGTTGACCTCTGTGACCCATGATGCTGTGGCAGTGCCAAATATGCAGGAGACGCACTTTTATTACCTATTGCCTTTGACCCTTGTGCGGCTTCCAAGTATGACTGCTAGAAAATGTTGGTATCTCTCCAATACTCTCCAATTACTTTAACTTAGAATCAGATTTCTGTTACTTTTAACCAAGTATCCTGGCAGGTTCCCAGAGATACACCTTATGTGGTAAACTTGAAAGCACTTTTCTTACTTAGATATCAGAATCAAGGGAACAAGCAAGGAACATTCATGAAGGATCCAAGTTAAGACTTATATTTTATTGTCTAGTTGTAGGGAATATTTATGATGCCTAGATAATAAAACAACCTTAGTTCCTATACATCTTTAATCATTTTCTAGAATACAGTACATGGCTGTTAACTGGCCCCTGCTACTTCAATTCATGTAACAGTGACTATAAAAGCACCCAGTTCTTCTAGATTACTTTGAGTCTTAAAAAGAGCTTTTAAACTTCTCTTGCAATTTTTCCTTAGTTCATTATAAAATGTTTTTCTTCTCTGGTTGCCCATGAAACACTGGGATGGCTTGAAGCTCTTCTGTTTTCAAGATTTATTCTCTCCTAGACCACTTGTCTTGTCAGTTACCATGGTTCTGCCTACATTTATGGTTGGTGGAAACTGTACAGTAATGAGCCATGGGACCTAGCATACAGAAGACATTAAAAAAAATCTTATGAATCAGTTTTGCTTCATATATCTGATTATTTCAGATCAGATTTTGGCACCTGTTGCATCTGGATTCTCCACTAGCAATGTGTACAATATATTTTGTCTTGGATACCCATCCTTGTGATGATTAATCTTCACTGTCAACCAGGAGACAAACTTTTGAGTATGTCTGTGAGGGCAATTCCAGAGAGAATTAAACGAGGAGGGGGAGGCCCAGACTGCATGTAAGTGGTCTAGGATCTTGGACTGAATAAAAAGGGAAAAGAGAGAGCCAGCTGAGTACCAACGATTCTTATTGCTGATTCCCAGTTCACCAAGCTCCAACAACATGCTCCAGCTGCTGCAACCACCTCATGCTCCAACCCCTGAGTGTTTCCAATCACAATGGGCTGCATTTCTTTGAACTGGGAAACAGCATAAAGCCTCCTTCCCTTAATTGGTTTCTTCTCAGGTATTTTGTCAAAGGGATGAGAAAAAGACTAATGCTCCCTCTGGGGCGTGAATGATACGTCTGTCTGAGTCCCTAGCATGGTGCATAGTACAATTACATGGTCTCTTGAGGTAGATCTCACCCTCTTTGCCATGATTATTTACCTCATATCACTTTTTAGGTTCCCTCACCAACTCTTCTTTTCCATGGCATTATGCCTGCACCAGTGCCTTCTTGAATAGGTCCAACAACCTTCTGTGTAGTAATCAACTCTTTTCCCATCTACTACTCTGCACACTCTTTCACAGCCTTCTCCTGAATTCCACTAACATTTATTTGTCTTTCAAAACTTCTATCAGTTGCTAGGAGCCGCAGGCTGCAACTTCTATCAGTTGCTAGGAGCCGCAGGCTGCCAGTCCCTTCAGTATTTGTGTGTCTTTGCAGTAGATGCTGTTGGGAGCCTTTGGCATTCACCAGTCCTCTGCAGCCTAGCACAGGATCCTCTCTGGATTTCCTTTCACAGATGGTAAGGTGGCCCGACCAAGCAGTCTTCATTTGTCAGGATCAATCCACAACCCATGTCCAACAGGCATGGGTGCATAAATAAACTGACTTCCCTAATTCTGTTCAGAGAACTGAGGCATGTTCTACATAGTTTCCCAAGGTGCCCAGCAGGCTTAAAGCCCAGTTGCCCATAGTGGTAATCTGTGTTACTGGCTCTCTTTCCTTCTCCATTTCAGTTCACACCCCTCTACTAGTGTTTCCTGGGAACGCCACCAAACTAAACTGCATGCATTCATAGCCTTGCCCAGTACTGATGACTGGGATCCATTCTGCCAGGTGGAGAGATAATAAAACATGGCTTCTGAAATATCCCACCCTACTCCACCCCTGTCCCCAATTTAATTTAATTTTTTAGGTCATAAGTAAGGGAGCATTGACTTTCTGGTACTTTTAGGTAGCCCTTCATAAAGATGTCTTGATCCTTCAGCCAGAAGAGAAAAAGCCCCTAGGCAGAGATTTACAGGTGTTTGCAGCATGCAAGCTTCAACAGGCAGAAGTGAGGGTCAAGGGTGAGGCTTCAACAATATGTGCTGTACATAGTTTCATTTTCTAAAAGATGTTGCTACATCACAGTAACTGAGCTGCCCCCACCCCACCTATCCCCACCCCCACTTCTAGGTTTGGAGTCTTTGAAGTAGAATTCCAGCACTGCCTCCCCAAGACTCCCCATTTGGATCTGGATAATCTGGTTGAGCTGGTGTGTTATCTCCCAAATAGGCCCTGAAAGTACTGTATAGACTGAGTTACTACACTCTTCCTGGAAAACATTTTCTTTGAGGTTGCTTGGGCTTCCCAGGAATCTGTGAACCCTGGACTCATTTTCTGAAGGCATCTTGATCCTTTATGTAGTTTTTAGTGCCCGATTTCCTCTCCATCAGCCTGCTTCCTGTGACCAACTGCCTCAAGCTCCTGCCACTGTGCCTTTTCTCACACCCTCAAAGTAGGAGTCAAAATAAACTCTTTTATTTATTTATTTATTTATTTATTTATTTATTTATTTTTGAGACAGGGTCTCATGTTGTATCTCAGACTGTCCTGGAACTCATTGTATATACCAGCCTGGCTTTGAACTCACAGAGATATACCTGCCTTTGCCTCCTGAGTTCTTGGATTATAGGTGTGTACCATCCACCCAGCTATAAACTCTTTTTTTTTTTTTAAAAAAAGTTGCCTTTTGTCAGATATTTGGTCACAGCATTGAGACATATGGGCAATATACTAGACCATTAGGTAGTTTATAATATAAAGTCCAGTCTTATTACAAATCAATGGCGGTTCCACTTTGTGTTCTTTATGTTGTATACCTGGTGCCCTTTGTTTAGAAATGATACATTTGATTACTCAGTTTCATTTCTTGTTCTTTATTTGGTAGACATAGATATTTTGCAATTGTTATTATAGTACAACTGATTATCATATCCATATCTCACATGTGTTTGCATGTATGTTCATGTGTTTTGTCTATAAACATAATAATCTTTCTGTGTCTGAATTATAGCCCATTTGATGTGGTTATTCCTCAAAAAATTGAAATTAAACTTACTGTCCTAACCAACAATCTCACTTCCAGGTATTTACTTAAAGGAAATGAAATCATGCTTTCAGTGAGTTACCTGTTCTCTTATATTTGGTGTATTATTGTTCACATTAGCTAATACATAGAAATGTCTATAGGCAAATGAATAGATAAAGACAGAATGGCCTATACATACAATGAAGTATTTCTTAACCTGAAGGAAGGACATTGGGAGCTATATGAATTATAGACATGACAATGTAAGCCAGTGCTTTTTATAGACTTTAGATTTTTGTCAATTTGTAGGTCAGGATATGAGATGGTTTAATTGTTTTTCTCCCCTAAAGCCCACTCATCCCTAATCTAGAGTTCCCATAGTTGTAAAGGAGTCACACTAAGTAATGAAATTACCAGAGTTTCAGTTGTAGCATTTGTCTCTTCACACTTTACTAATTACATGAACTGTCTTCCATTTTGTATAAACTTGTACGGTTACTTATTAGATGCCACTGTCACTTATTGTAGCCTTAAGACTTGCTTCTTTACCTTCAATTTGACCTAGAAAGAATGTATACTTTCCTGTTGTCGAGATATGTAGAAAATGAAACTCTAACATCTATCTACTTTTATATGAAATATTTGATGATTGTGCACTGCTGAGCATTTAGTCTAGTCTAACTGCTTGGTCTTGTTTGTAGGGCCCTATGGGATCTTACTCTACCTCTCTTTCTTTAACACTAGCCCCAGTTATCTATCATCTTAAATTCTTTCAAATGGAAAATAAACTCAACTCCTCAAATACACTCTTTGGTCTTTCTTTTGTGTCTTTGCTCATGCTCTTCCCTCTGTTTAAAACATTATTGAAGTCTTGATTGCTTGTGTTTCTCAAGAGCCAAGTTCAAGCCCTGACCTGCTGTCAGTTTTTGATTAAAAATGTTGATTTTGGCTTTGCTTTTTATATTAACAATGATAAACTCCATAATTCCTCACAGTTACAAAATGATATTTGCTTCCCTCATAGGGATTCAACATAATTTTTAAGGCAGCACATTTAACAAAGAAGAAAAGAGAGATTCAGTACCTGACCATCTCTGCCGGAAAAAAAAAAAAAAAGTGTTAGTGTAGATGTTAGTGTTCATTTCGATTCATCTGGTCATAAACTCCATACTACTTCCTCCATGGTTACAGACAGATATAGACTCATTCCTTGAGGATGTTTCTAGCTGTACTGTATTTTTTTTAAAGCTATTAACATTTTGGCTTTGAACATTTTTTATTTTTCTTTTCATGTCTAGGTTGCCAGGAACCAGTAGACCATTTTGTCTAATTATAACAGTGTCTGGACTTTATGATGAATACACAGAAAACTGTGGTTTAGAAATGGCTTAAAAGTTCAGTGACCAAAAATAAATGCATATAATTGAAATTAATCAAAGCACTTCTGATTGAATGTTAGTCTTAAAGTCCCGTGTTAAGCCCGTGACGGACATAGATAAGCCATCATTTTTGTCCAAGTGGAAAGGGGGAGCGGTCCTCCTAGTGTGCTTCCAACTGAAAATGGGGATGAGGAGAAGGGTCGTAAGATACAATACTTTCAATGGAAAGGCAAGAAGCTAGACTGAGGAAAATCAGGACTTCTTGATCACAGTAGTTAGATAATAATTTAATAACATGACTTACTTTATGAAAACTTCCATAGATCCATTTTTTTAAATAGAAGTCGTTTATTAAGTACTTTCATTAGATGAGTAAAGAAGAGATGTCAAAATGATTATAAGCTACGAAAATGGCATGATCAAAGATGCTTTGTTAACACATGTCCTAGACTTAAACATGACCAAAATCTATGAGAAATCTAAACTTGAACCCCATTCAAATGTCAACCTTGTGGGTAGGCTTTATTTTCTAATGGATTTGGTAGTAAATTGGCATAAGTTTTGACATGTTTAATAAAAATTGCAAGATCATAATAATGATGTTTTGGGGGCTAGACAGATGGCCCAGCAGTTAAGGGTGCTTGTTAATTAGAGAGGACCCAAGTTTAGTTCCTAGCACCAATATGTTAACAACTGGCTTTAACTCCAGTTCCCGAGGAGCTGGCACTGACATCTGACCTCTGAAAACACCACATGTATATGGTGTATGGTTACACAAACAGGCAAAATGTTCATATACATAAAATAAAAATAAATAAACCTTTTTTCAAAATATTGTCATTATAGGAGTTATATTTTTTCTTATATCTTTTATTTTAAGATAACAGAGGAATCTGCCTGAAACTGTGCTCATTTAGTCAGCATCACTGAAACTAGAACATAACAGTTAAGAGCATGGGCTCCACTTAGAGAGGACCCGCTTTCAGTTCCCATGGCTGCTCGCAGCTATCTGTAACTCCAATTCCAGGAGATTCAACACCTTTTTTTGGCCTCCTCAAGGATCAGATACACAAGTGGTGCATAAATATGCATTCAGGTATATACCTACACCATTAAAAAAGAAAATAAAAGTTAAGAAAGACAGCACCGTCTCAATCTTTAAAATAAAGATATAAAAAATAAACAATGTCATGGACATGGGTTAGTGAGATGGCTCACTGGGTAAGAGTTATTATTTTTGAGGTAGAAGGAGAGAACCAGTTCCACAACATTGTACTCAGACCTCCACATGCATAAATTGACATGTATACACACAGACATACATAAACACACACACACACACACACAGACGATGACAACAACAACGACGACGATGATGATGATGATGATGATGATGATGATGATGATTAATTGGACAGTATAATCACCTTTTGCATTAAACTGTATTTTCCTTTTCTAAATTAAATAGCATTTTGAATAACATTAAATTATTTTCCTCGAGTGTACTGAAACCAGCAGCATGCTGTGTTGCTCAGCTGCACTGTTAGCTAGGATAGCTGGATAAAATACATGCATATATTTGTATTATTTTCAATTTATTGTGGGCTTGTTAGAAAAAAAAAGTTTCCATAACTCATGGAAGGCTCTGAGACAAGGATACTGTGGAAAATTCTAGAAACTTAATGGGTGTTCTAAGGTGATAGAGCATAGCCATCAGGGATCATCTGTGAGAATTGAAGCAGAAATGAGCTGACTGGATGATGGTGTTAGTGAGCTTGCCATTTTGCTAATGAAGTAACAAAGGTTGTTAGCTTTCTGAAGGGTGTTTGGATAACCATGTTGTTACTTTGTAATGCAAATGCAAAATTTCTAAAGGGTTATTTAGCTTGGAATTTTGGGAAAGGATATGGTACCTACCAATTGATTCAATTCTTGTGTTGTATATCTCATTCTTTTGGAAAAAGGAATAATAATATGTATCCTCCATTATGGTGTCAAATACTATAAACCATTGACTCAACAAACAGTTCATTGACTGTGTTCCACCTATTTATTTATTCATTTTCACCTAAGCATTGACAATTTCTGTCTTTTAGAATGCTGTCTGCTGGGAGTTGCATGATGCACAGGATTTTTAGGTTGGTTCCTTACTGACTTGTTTTCAACTTCCTAGATTTGGATAATCCTAGAGGCCACAGGGTGAGAGCCAGGGTCACTTGTCTCTTTTTGAAATAATGACAAGAACAGGAGAGTTGCAGCGCCATCATTTTTAGGGGATTGGAAGACAAACATGCCACTGGTAGTGATATTTTTCAGCCATGACGAGAAACAGGAATGGAATAATGATTTTGGGGACAGTATGTTGCTCTCCCACTTTGTATCTTTTACTGGCCTAGAAGTTGCTATATAGACAAAGCTGACCATGAACTCTGAGAGATCTGTCTGCCTTTGCCTCCATACTGCTAGGATTAAAAGCATGTGCCTCACCAGGTCTGGTTGAGATTTTAAATTCTGATATCTTTTGGTTCTATTACATTTTCCAATTAGTTCAAAGGACCTCCTGGTTTGCTAGGTCTTATCAACTGACTGGTTATTCCTTCCAAATCCTAAAGAGACAACTTCTCAGGAAACTGTTAGATGAATACTTACAGGTGGTACACATCCTTTCATCCAGACAGTTACTTTCTGTGTGCTAAAATTTCAGACTTATTTTCATCATTTCTGAAGTCTTCCAAGAATGAAAGGTACATCTATTTTCAAAAAGAATGGTGGTCAACATATACAATGCCCTGCCCTTCAATAAATAAATAAACAAAAATATTAAAACAAATCCAGTTGGATTTATATTTTCCCTCCCTCCCTCCCTCCCTCCCTCCCTCCCTCCCCCCCCCTCTCTCTCTCATGTTATTTTCTTTTTCTTTCTCAACTGCTCTGTTTTTTTGGAACAGAAATCTGATGTTTGAAAATATGGCTAATTAGTTGACTTTTTTTGTTTTGTTTAGTTTTCCTGCCCCACAGCAGCTGCCTAATTGCTGGTTGGAGTCAAACAAGAGCATTCATGGATGTGTGACATTGCTGTGTTTCTGGGCTCTTCTGGGCTACTGATAAGCTCACTCAGATGAAGGGAGACTTGGGAAGTGTGGGCAAACGTTTTTGCAATGAGGTCAATTTTCTTCCACAAGTCTCTTAAGGAAACATCAGCACATGAGTGAGTTGGTCTGGGTTTTGTCACTCCTCTCTACCAGCCTATCAGTTTCTCCACTAGATAATTTTCTTCGACTCAGCATTTCAACAGATAGTAGCTGAACACCTTCTTTCCTCCACTCAGAAAAGCGCCTTGTTTTTATAGAAAACATGAAGAGCTTGCTGAAGGGCTTCTGAAAGGCACACTTTCCAAGTGAGTTCATTTTCTCAGGCTTTTTATAGCTTTATCTCAACTCCACAAACTTCTAGCAGCTCAGTGTGTCTCTTGGTATGCAGTCTTCGTCTTCCACCACCTCTTTGTACAAGAATATACAACAATGGTTACACTTGATTGGTAAACATTCTTCACTATTAAAATGTGTTGTTGAAAAGAGCTCAAGAAGCTGAACTCCAGAAATTCAAATAACCCCATTAAAAAATGGGGTACAGAACTAAACAAAGAATTCTCAACTGAGGAATACCGAACGGCTGAGAAACACCTGAAAAATGTTAAACATCCTTAGTCATCAGGTAAATGCAAATCAAAACAAACCTGAGATTCCAACTCACACCAGTCAGAATGGCTAAGATTAAAAATTCAGGTGACAG
>NC_034613.1:146763783-146768464 GCF_900095145.1 Mus pahari
GTGTCTCTAGCTGCATATGTAGCAGAAGATGGCCTAATCGGCCATTACTGGGAATAGAGGCCCCTTGGTCTTGTAAACTTTATATGATCCAGCACAGGGGAAGGCCAGGGCCAAGTACTGGGCGTGGGTGGGTAGGGGAGCAGGGGCAGAGGGGGGGGGAACTTTCGGGATAGCATTTGAAATGTAAATAACGAAAATAATAATAATAAAAAAGAAGATAATAAAGCACACACACACACAAAAAAACGTGTTGTTGACCACTCAATTTGAATGCTATTGTTCTAGACAAATGTATTTCTTTATCTAATATTAAAATAGTGACAGTAGATTTACAGACAAACTCGTAGAATAGAGAATTTTAGAATAAGATTTTTTGTTTTTATTTTATGTGTATGAGTGTTTTGATTCCATGTATGCCTGAGCACCATATGTCTGTCTGGTGCCTGTAGAGTTCAGAAGAGGGTGTTGGTGCTCCTAAAACTGGCTGTGAGCTGCTATGTGCTGCGGGAACCATACCCCATCTTCTACAAGAGTGGAAAGCACTCTAAATCAACAAGTCATCTCTTCAGAACTAAGCATTATTTTCAATAACAGTTTTTTTTTTTTTAGTTTTATAATTTACACACACCAGTTCAGCTTCTTCGACTTTGTAATCTATGTTTTATTGTATTTAAGACTTCATTAAACTAATATCATGATCTATTTTGGGATGTTTCCTCTATAATCATATCATAGTGAATATGGCTGATCTTGTGTAAGTTGGAATATTGTCATTGTTCCTCCCTTATAAATCCTTCTTTCAATATTTCTCAACCTTCTCAAATTGGCTAAAGTACATTCTGTGTCTACACATTTGCCCATTTACCTATTCTGGAAACAATGAAAACTTGAAACCCACGGTCTTCTGTGACTGGTTTCTTTTATTTGCTTTAATGTTTCCTTTTGTTGCAGAATAATCAGTTCCATGGCCACTCTACAGTGTGTTTATGGTTTCATCCACTGATATTGTTTCTACCATTTTGGCTCATGTAAATAATATTGTTATGACATTTATGTGCAAGTTTTGCTATAGACAAGGCTGTTACCAAAGCTATAAGTTTCTCTCCATGAATTCAAAGCAAGGCACTGTTGCTGAAGACCTACACATTGATTTGAATATGGGAATGCCAAGCTGGTACATACATAGAGCCTCTACCCCTTCATTCCAGTGTCTTTGGTACAGGGAAGTACTCTGCATCGAACAAAATGAAAAATGTAAATACCATGTCAACTACACAACCTATAATCTACAATAATGTACTGCCTGCACAATATGCTACAACAATTGAGACATAAACCTTGTAGGAGTAACCAATCAATAACTGATATAACTGGAGGCCTACTCCACAAGATGGAACCCATACCTTTCACTGTCCAAGAAGCTAGGGTAAAACCAACTACTACTGTTCTAAAAAAAAAAAAACGAAAAAGAAAAAGGAAAGTGAAAGAAAAGAAAGGAGAGAAAAAATACAGTAAAAAGTACTCCTAATATTTTCCTATACTCATAGATCAGTGTTCTGTTTGTTCATGATCAGAGCAGCTTCTTCCTGCATCAAATAGTAGCACATATAGAGACCCACAACCAGACATTACATAGACGGAGAGAGCTTAGAACACTAAGCCCCAGTTGGGATGTGTCCATCAAATCTGTCCCGTCAGAGATCAGGGAACCCTACAGAAAAGGAGGCAGAAAGAGTGTAAGAGCCATAGGTGATGGAGGATGCCAAGAAAACAAGGCCCTCTAAATGAACATGGTCAAAGCTCACATGAACTCATAGAAGCTGAGGCCACATGCACAGGGCCTGCATAGGTCTTCACCGGGTCTTCTGTGTTATGTATTATGACTTCCAGTTTAGTATCTGTATGGGATTCCTGAGTGTGTAAATGAGTGAGCTCTGATTATTGTTCCTTCTCTTGGGAGGATTTTTTTCTTTTGTTGGTTTGTCCTCTCTAACTCCAAAGTGGTAGTTTTTGTTTTACCTTATTATATTGTATGTATTTTTAAATGAGTGGATAAATGAATGATTGAAAACCTAGCCACTAAGATAACTGTTCTTTATGCCTGCTGGGAGAGGGAAAATCAGTTTTCTCCAGTGGAGTGACACTGAGCGTATTAACCACTCCAGGTGTGGCCTCATATTCCAGACTAGTTAACCAATATATGATGGTGTATTAGTCAGGGTTCTCTAGAGTCACAGAACTTATGGGTAGTCTCTAAATAGTAAAGGACTTTATTGATGACTTACAGTCTGCAGTTCAACTCCCAACAATGGTCAGTACAAGCTGTGAATGGAAGTCCAAGGATCTAGTAGTTGCTCAGTCCCACAGGGCAAGCAAGCAAGGGGGAGAGGGAGAGGGAGAGGGAGAGGGAGAGGGAGAGGGAGGGAGAGGGAGAGGGAGGGAGAGAGAGAATGAGAGAGAATGAGAGAGAAAGCCTTCCTTCTTCCAACGTCCTTACATAGTCTCCAGCAGAAGCTATAGCCCAGATTAAAGGTGTGTGCCACCACACCTTTAATCCCAGATGACCTTGAACTCAGAGATCTCCCTGTCTTAATCTTCTGGAGTCCATGGCTACTAGGCCTCAAGATCTCCATACCAAGATCCAAGTCAGAAACCTCTATCTCCAAGTCAGATTAGGGACACTGGTGAGCCTTCCAATTCTGGATTGTAGTTCATTCCATATATAGTCAAATTGACAACCAGGAATAGCCACTACAGATGGGCTCCACAGTTTTTTGCATGCTTTCATTTGTTTACACTTTGAAGGTTTTTTCTTTCATGTTTGTTGTTTCATTTTCTTGGTTCAGGGGGTTATTGTATCGGGCTTTTGTTTGTTTTTTGAGAAAGAACTGAAATTTGGGTGGATAGAGAGGATAAAAGGATCAGAAAGACTTGGGGAGTGGGAAGAAGGTCAGTAAAATATATTTAAATTAAAATTGTAAATAATAAAAATATAATAAAAAAGAAAAGGAAGTGTTGTTATAGAAGTATGTTTTCATCTCTCTTGGACTCAGTCATATGATAACTACCATTTTAAGGTTGGGAGAAACCTTCAAGCAATTTTTCATGTAATGATTGCTTGCATTTGTATGTCAGAAGTGTGGCCAAAATGCTACACTTTTCCCTGAGCTCTCATAAGCTCATCTAGAAGTGAAGCTCTCTTGGCTCCTTTAAGAATTTCCAGTGAAAGGGTTTGAACCTCAGTGAGGAGTGTATCTATGTCAAACTCCTCAAACCTAAGAGCAAACCTATAACTAGAAAAACCATATTTAAACATAAGTCTTAACATTACTCTTAACACTAGAAAATATCAGTTCATTTCAGAGGAGTCACACATTACTCTAGAAATCAGAGCAAAAGCTTCAATTTATAGAAAACATCACACTGGGGCTAGAGATGTTGTAGGTTTCTTGGTCTAGTCCTTTCTTAGCATGTTGTATGTTCCATCCGTGGCACCTCAAGCAAAGAAACAATGAAACAAACAAAACTAGAAAACATTATGCTAAGATGAGTACTTATTCTACTGAATAAGGTTAACTCTTCCCTGTATGAACCTTTTGTGTATCAAGTGAAGAATCCTTTGTGTCACAGATTTTTTTTACAATGCTCACCATCTTGCAGCAAATTAGATAATTCTTCCCTGAAATTTTGTTGAGAAGCTCGCATTTTTAATCCCTCAGCAGCAGAGCACACCTGCTGTCATTATTTCAAGCAATCTTTTTTCCAAGAGCCAAACCTGTGACAGCATCATGGCTTAATCTTTAGAGTTTAAACTTTCTTGATGTCCTCCTTTCTGTTTTATTGTACTTTAAACTATTGATTGCTTGATTTGTGTGTGCACGTGCATGGAGAACACACTATGGTGCATTTACTGTGGTAGTGGTTAGAGAATAACTTTGTAGAGTTGGTTTTCTCTTTTCATCTTTGTGTGGGTCTTGGGAATCGAACTCATGTCTTCAGACTTGCATAGCAAGCACTTTACATGCTGAGTCTTCTCTCTAGATTTCCCCCTTTTATCATACAGATTTTTATAGGTTCATTTTCATGCAACCATGCACTGTACTTTGAACATATTGCTCCCAAGCCCTACTATCCTTCCCCTTTCCCCTTCATCCTTTCTATTAATCCCCCCTTTCTCATAAGAGTTTTGCTTCTACTTTGAATTCATCTGTACGTATATTAATTCATGTAGCTCTATAAAAGTCCTAGACTCCAAAAAATGCAGTATATATCTTTCTGAGATTGACTTAATTTAACTAATGTGGTGATCTCCAAATGCATTCATTTTTCTGCAAATGACATAATTTCACTTTTCTTTACAGCTGAATATACTCTATTCTTTATCTACTCCTTTGTTGCTGGACACCTAACCTGATTTGCTTGCTTTTTGTTTGTTTGTTTGTTTTACTTTTGAGACAAGGTTTCTCTGTGTAGCCATATCCCGAGCTGTCCTAGTACATGATTAATAGACCAGGCTGGCCTTGAACTCAGAAACCCACCTGCCTCTGCCTCTTGAGTTCTGGGATTTAAGGCATCTGTCACCACTCCTGGCTCTATGTTGGTTCTAAAACTTAGCTTCTCTCTCTCTCTCTCTCTCTCTCTCTCTCTCTCTCTCTCTCTCTCTCTCTCTCTCTCTCTCTCT
>NC_034613.1:146768544-146784019 GCF_900095145.1 Mus pahari
GTATCTATGTATCTGTGTATCTATGTATCTGTCAATCTATCTATCTATCTATCTATCTATCTATCTATCTATCTATCTATCTATCTATCTATCTATCTAAAAGTTGCAGTAAACACTGATGTGTTATGATAGGTTGAAGAGTCGTTTGTGAATTATATAGCTGGATCATACGGTAGATCTGCTTAGTTTTTGAGGAGCATTTTTACTCATTTCCAGAGGGGCTGGCTTATATTTCAATCTGCAGTGAAGAAGGGTTTCTTTTGACCACATTCTGGGCACTATTTGCAATTATTTGATTTCTTTGTGATAGCTATTCTGAGTACAGACATCCCAGGATCTTAACCTGCTTTAAATTACTGAGAAATCACAGTCATATAAATGCTTTCATCCTATACCAATCCTATTCTTATCTCTCAAAACCCTTAAACCAGTCTGAACTTGGGGATCTTCTCCAAGATTAGCTCTGTGATCCAACTTGAGTCATTTTTTTTTCTTTTAAACTTATTCATTCTTCATATGGATAAGTAAAAACATTAGTTTATAATTTATGTAAAAAGTTATGCTTTGATTTTGCATTGGCACTTGTTACAATCAAGAGTTAAACAACTGAATACACACGTTTAGCACCTTAAGGCCATTTTTGGTAGCAAAATGGTTTGAACAAATACCATTGCAATAAAAGAAGGTGCTTATATTATTTCAATCAGTACGTCAGTTTATAATACCCAACAGCTTATAGACTGGACATTGTTTCCCAGTACAGTACAGGTTTTGTTGGTTTTTCTGTGTGTGTGTATGTATGTATGTGTGTGTGTGTGTTTTCTTAGTTACATGTAATATAGTTCTTCAATATGTATTACATGTGGTTATTGATGGCCTACACCTATTACCTTGTATATTTTGGTCTTGCATTGGTCCTATTCCAGTGACCTTAATACTTTTGTATTAATTTTTTAAAAATAACTTAAAACTGAAAAGGTTAAATTTGTTGACAGGATTTCATTTATCTACTATTCATGGTTTGGCATTATCCTTTTCTATGTTTAGGGATCTTTTGCATTTTCTCATCTTGCATGTTATTGGAAACTTCAAGTATGATATTAAACATAGGCATCATTTAAAAGGA
This sequence comes from Mus pahari, assembly GCF_900095145.1. NCBI lineage: Eukaryota > Metazoa > Chordata > Mammalia > Rodentia > Muridae > Mus > Mus pahari. The sequence goes on from NC_034613.1 coordinate 146,769,671, forward strand.
GTACTTCTAAGTTGACCATGATAAATTAGCCACCTTCTATTGTGTCTTTCACATCCTTTCGAAACTTTGTAAAACCTATCTTAGCATTTGTTGAGAAGACTGATCATTTTCCCTTTCCCTTTAGTATAAAGGCCCTGGGAATTCCATTAATATCTTTCTTAATGTTGAACTTCTTAGAATTCCTGGGATTAAACCTACTTGATCATGATTTATTATTATGAGGTTCTTTATTTACTTAGCTTATAATCATTCTCCATAAAAAATTTTATTGGCTGAGTATACCAAAATGTCTAATGAACCCTCAAGTTCTTTCAAGTTACAAATTGTCAGTTTTCTAAATAATTTCATTCTATGTTGACATGAGCAACAGAATTTAATATGAGAAGGAGGCGGTTCCTAGTTGTGAAGGCAATATCTATTTTGGTAATTCAGCAGGTATGTAATGTTGTATAGTACTGTGGCTTATTTTGTGCACTTAAAGAACCTGTTCCATATTCCCTAAGAGAAAACACACATTAGTACTGTGAAAATTCTATTGGGGATCTGTGGGAATAATTGTATCTGTGATGTGAACTTGATATAAATATCCTAACCTTTGCCAGGTAGTCTCTAGTCTCAGAGGCAACAGTAGCCTTTTCTCCTGTTGACCATCCTAAAAAGTGGTTACTAAGTTGTTATGATTGAGAACAGAAACTATGTGACTTACCTTCTGAGCACAGATAATAGCTAGCCATGAACCCTGGAAATTCACTTTGCCATTAAGAAATGATACTATTAAGTTTCTCATGCATTGTTGTGAACATTGTATGAGAAAATATACAACAAAATTGTGCTCAATAATGGACTGGAGAGTTGGCTCAGTAGTTTAGAGCACTTGTTCTTGCAAAGGACCTGGGTTTGATGCTCAGTGCCCACAGGGCATCTTACCACCTCTTTAAGTACACAGAATGCATATGATACACAGATATACATGCAGACAAAATACTCATATACTCAAAATTATAAAATAAATTTTAAAAAGTTTAAACATAGTGCTCAATGAATTACATCTTATATGTGATAGGTGTGTGAATTATTTATATTCTTACTTGAATGTAGTTTGTTCATTTTTATACTTCTTTCTATATATAAAACTCACCAGTGACATGGTACATGGTAGAATGCCTCACGTGGTAGACTAGGAACAGAGTATAAACAAAGAAGACAAGCAGGTATAATCTTTGGATCTTTCTTCTACTGTCTTACTTTTCATCAGCCAGGTCCCATGTCCCAGAGGTCTCACAGTTTCCCAAAACTTCATCATCAAAGAGGGTATGAGTATTGAAATGCATTCACATCAAAGATCTTGGATTTCATCCCCACATAGGCTCATGGCCATCTCCATGCAAAATGCATTCAGTCCAATTTCACGACTCCCCTCCTCAACACAACAGTGTCCTCTCAGAACTCATGGCAGATGCTTACCCATGAACTCCTTGTAAAACTAAAGGAATCAAGTCACATCCCTCCAGTGTACAATGGTACAGACTAAACACTGTTATTCCAAAAGGAAGGAATAATAGCATAGCAAGGAAAGATTAGGTTAAAGCTGGACCAAACCCTGGCAGGTTTTTCTTGGAATTCCATGTTTTACATCCAGGGCACATGGCAACATAATCTGAGTTCCAGTGTGCTTGAGAATCCCTTCCCCTAGGACTTTGCACACAGCCTCTTTGACTGTCTCCACTTAGTGCTTACAGTTTCCATTGGCAAGTATTCTGTGTCTGACATTATGGAGTTGCTGTGGCAACCTAGGCTTCACCTTCACAGTTACATGCATCTGTTCTCTGGGGCTTCCCTGCAGGGGCATCTGACCCCATCACACATTGCATCAACTCACAGGTTTTATTCTCTAGAACCTTAGGGAAAGACATTGGGATCCCATAACTCTTGAATTCTGTATCCCTCAACACTCCATGATACCAAATTATGCTGCCAGCTTGCAATATTCTTGGGCCCTCTTGTACATCCAAGTGCCTGTGATGCTAGCATTAGGAAACCATTTTCCTAGGCTGCTCTTTCTCAGAAGGGACCCCAGGCAGCACTCTTTTCAAATGTATCAAGTCCTTCAAATTTACAGCCTGTTTCTCCCAGTATTCCTTTCCTGTTTCTCCCAGCTTTTCTTGAATTGTGTTAATCTCTTTGCCAGTTACAGCCATTTCATCCAAACTTGTCTTGTTCTTGATTGTACCTGTTCTCCTTTCATTTGTCAAAGTGGACATTTCCTATGTATGTGCTCATCTTTTTGCTCTGTATCCTACTATGAATGTGACTACACATGCCCATCAATAACCTTGCCACAGCCACAGTGACATGATATCTTGGCTTTCTCTCTACTGACTTCATTAGTTCACTGGGTATGAATTTAGCTTCATTCAAAATGTCAGGGCGTGGGCAGAATGTCACATGACATTCATTGTCAGAGTGTAACATGATATTTAGGCTTGGTTTTGATAGTGTTCTGTTTCCTGAAATTTCATGGTCACAGTCCCTTCTGTGTGTGTGCTGTTAGCATTGTAGTCTATAAGTTTCTACCAGGATGACCCATTACAGGATTCTTTGGCCATAGCTTTGGTAAAGCCTTCTAAATTTATGTCATGACTCAGTTTTTAATGCCTGTGAGCCATTGTGATCAGGTTTATCTGAATAACAGGCCCATTTCTCTGGTATCAATTTAAAGACTATTCTCATTGCCATGACAACATACTGACAAGTGACTTAAAGGCAGATAAGTGTATTGGGCTCATGGTTTCACAAGGATTTTGTTCCATGATTCAGGGGGAGGCTTGCCAGAGTAGCTCTGTGACAGTGAGGACATGTGCCTTATCCCCTCACATGGCAGTTGGATTTGGAAGAAGGAAGAACGGGCTTCAGTTAGAAGCAGACCTAAATTACACAGCATACTTCTACTGACTGTGTGTATGCCAAACAGGCCACACAAAAGATTCCAGAGCCGCCCAAGACAGGACCACTCTTTGGGAGACCAAATATCCAAATATATGTACCTTTAGCTAATAAATAGCAAAATATATTGTAGTGTATCTCCATCACCTTTCCTTTAATGTGACAGAATGCTCCACATACACAACTCATAAAGAGGAGAGATTTGTTTGATCACATGGTTTACAATGGCTCAGACCAGGGTCAGCTGGACCCGTTGATTTCAGGCTTATGGCAAGATAGAAACACCAGGCAGGTGCATGGATTACAAGAGGGCTGACATGTAATTGTAGCCAGGAAATGTGTGTGCTGGGGAAGGGGTGGGGGGAGTGTTGTAGTTGTAAGATACAACTTCTCATGACATGTTCCCAGTAAACAAGTCCTCGAAATAGACATCATCTTCTGTAGTTTCTACCACCTCCCAGGAGTTCAGTCAGCTATGAGCTCATCAGTACACTAAGTGATGCAATCACCACTAAACAGAACTTCCTGAAGGCTAAGGTATAAACCTTGACCACATGGGATGTTTGAGGAAGCGTTTATATCCAAATTTCAACACAAGAGGACCCTGGGGATGGAGAGTGCATACAGGTTGTGCTTAGAAGCCTTAGATCCACACCTTTACCACTGTTCATGAGGCACGTGAACCTTGGGTATATTTCCAACCTCCTACTATCATAATCTATAGAATAACGTAAGACTATGAATCATCTTACCATTTATCAGGATAATTATTAGGGGTAATTTCTGGGCAGGATTCATATAGAACCCTGAACACATAAAATAGCTGCCTATCAGTAAAGTAGCATTTAATAAAAATCACAGGTTGCCTGTAAATTTCTTCGGTCTAATTACTGAGCGTTCATAACACAAGCAAGGCCACAAGCATGTTACAGCTGCAAGCTTGGAGGGAATTTATGTGTATATGTTTTTCTTTTCTTTTCTTTCTTTCTTTCTTTTTTTGTTCAAGATAGGGTTTCTCTGTATAGCTCTGGCTATCCTGGAACTCACTTTGTAGACCAGGCTGGCCTCAAACTCAGAAATCCACCTGCCTCTGCCTCCAGAGTGCTGGGATTAAAGGCAGGTACCACCGCTGCCTGGCTATGTTTTTCTTTTTAACAATTTAGTAAGTTTTTGGATAGACACACACATAACCACACTAATAACTGTAGCCCCGGTAAGGAAGCTTATATATTTCCCCCTTTCTTCCTCCTATCCACCTAGCTTACCCTAAGTCATGAAGGGTTTATTTTCTGTATCTGTAGATTTTTCACCCAGTTCTGGAAGTTACATGGAAATGTGGTTTTACTATACTTGGCCATTTGTAATTGGCTTCTTTCATGTGTCAAGGGTTTAATCCCTGTTTTTCATGTATCAATACTTCATGTATGACTAATACTCTGCAGTATGGATATATTTTTTCTTTATCCACTCATCCTCTAGAGTATTTATACATTTTGATTGTCTATCTCAAAATATAGATAGATAATAGATATTTATATAGATCTATAAATATATATTTATACCATCACAGAAGATGATTGCCATCTTTTTAGTTATCAGGGAAATACATATAGCCTCAATGAAAGTCACCTCATACCTTATATGATGGTGTGTGTGTGTGTGTGTGTGTGTGTGTGCGCGCGCGTGTCTGTTTGTTGTCTTTTCCAAAACATAAACCAAAGGAAAACTTTTCTCTCAGTCAAAGAGCAGCTTTCCATCAAAATTAGTGACTTTTTCTTGCAGGTACTTTCAGGGGGCACATACAGTGAAGTGAGACAAGTAGAAATGGGACAAGATTACAAGTGAGCGAACTAGAAGTGGAGAAGCTGCAGCTAACCTATATGTCATAAATGTATGTGGTGAGGCCCGGACAACAGCCCTATAAAATCTAATGCTATTATTTCTAGAGACTGTTTTATAGTCAAGGGAAATTTTTTTGACAATTAATGACACAGCAGTAGTTTATGCTACTTGCACTGGGTGGTGATATAATTCTTTCAAGTCTGTTGTTGAAACCTTAAAATGGAAAATATGCACCCAGAAATGATTTCTCCTGGGATGCACATACATGGTTACAGCTCACTGTGGGCCTGTCAACATCTCCCCTCCTCTTCCTAATGGAGATTTTGTCTCCTGGCACAGTTTGAAATGAGACTTCCACAAGTGCTGAGTCCTGTACCTTTTACAGTAAAATATTTGCCCTGATGAAATCATCCCTTTTGGAATTTGAGATTTCCTTCAGAAAATACAGTGAACTCCCAAGCTGTGAAGAATCATCATAATTCACTTAGATACCTTTCAGGCATCTAGGCCCCCTGAGACTTTTCTGGATTATGCATTCTTGGAAGTTAGACAGGATGAAAGAGCTTTGCCTGCAAATTAATGGCCCTTGAAAAATCTCATGGTAAGAGGGAAATGGATTTATTGATATTTTATCAAGATCCTATTTCTTGGACCTTTTAATAGTCCACATTTATCATACAACCACTGAAAAATTGAAAAGAAGTTACTTGGAAGCAAAGGATGGTGATTTTATTTTTGCTTAAATAGTAGTTATTATTTATAACATTATAGTGCAGTAATGCTATAGTAATAGACACAGGAAATACTGTGGGTAACATTTGTTATCTTCTCTAGCCCTTTTAAAGTAGGCAAGTAGAAATGTTCTTTAATCTGCCCTTGAAACTGTTCACTTTTATTCAATGGGTTAATTATGGTCTAAATTTAAGGAAAATTCACTTGAATAGACAGAAGTAGCCTCTTTGATCTTAAAAGCAAAAAGAAATGACCCAGTCTATTATGAAATAATATTCCATTAGTCTAATTGGGTACCACTGCTTTGTGCCTTAGGAAGTAAAATTGGATGTGCTGGGAACCTAAGATTCTGTCTTTCCTGAGAACAGCCTTAATGTACCTCTGCATTAATGTTCCTTTTGCATTTGAGTGAGGTGATGGCTACTTGTTGTTGTGGATAGCCTTGGGGCTAATTATATTTGATATTAATCCCATTCTCCTGTGAGTGGCTGAGAATTAGTAATGAGTCAGCACTCAGGTGATTTCCTGTAAACCTGCTTCCCGCCTTAATTTGTAAAATAAAGGAGAGTTGATGATTGAGCAGATAAAAGGGAAGGTGCAGAGGAAGGTGGAGAGAGAGAGAAGGAGAAAATGGAAGAGGGAGAGGATGCAGAGGAGGAGGAAGAAGGAGAAAAGCGGAGCAGAAGCACATGGCCTGGAGAAACCGCACGTTCTAAGGGGGTCTCATAAGCTGTGGAAGATGGTAGTGTAACGGTAGATCTGTCCAATGTAGGAATACAGCATGTAATCATGTTAACTGTGATGTGTTTCCATTGCTGGGGCATATTTGGAGGAGATTTACTGCAACAACTTGTAATTTTAGCCCTCAAAAATCTGAAACAAGAGAATTATGAGTTTATGTTCAGCTTGGGCTACATAGTGAATTTCAGACTAGCCTGGGCTACAGAGTAAGACCCTGTAATAGGTTTTTCACAGCAGTGACCACAGCAACAGCTGCAACAATAGCAAATGTAGAAGTGATCCCTTTGCCTCATTCCTGGTTTTCCCCTTCTCTTATTAACTGCTTCCTTCAATCATGCTGAATGCCATGGGATGTAGCAGTGATAGGGTGCTTGTTTAGAAAATTCATCAGGTATTGGAACACTACTCTCTTGAGGTGAGGACTATAACATGAATCCTTAAACAGGAGAATGCAGAGGGAGGCTAATTCAGAGATGGAGGTAAGATGACAGAAACAGAAAGAGCCTGGAAGATGCTACTTTGCTAAGCTTGAAGATCAAAGAAAGGGCCACAAGCCCTGCTATGCAGGTTCTTCTAAAAGCTGGGAAACTCTAAGACAGAGATTCTTTCTTAGACCTTCTGGAAGGAATGCATCCTTGTCCACATTTTTTTTATTTTAGCATGGTGAAACCCATCTGGATTCTCAATTCCTTTTTTTCTTACACTGAATTTGTGGCATTTATTACATACCAGTAGGGAACTGGTACTTCTAAAGAAACAGTGTATCAACAAAACTTTACTTCAATGTCTGCTTCTGAGGGAACCTAAATTAAGATACTCCCCATTCTGATGTGTATGCTTATTTCCATCTCAACTAAAATGTCAGTGTTTTCCAAAGGATCAATAAGCAATTAATTATTGTACATTTATGTAATATATTCTCTAAAGATAGTCAGAAAGAGTAAATGCATTCAACCCTTTCCTGCATGAAGAGAATAAGTGCTACAAATCGTATAGCATGTGCATTATAATATCTGGCACTGTATTCTCAGTAGAAATTGCCTTAGTCTAGTATCTATTGTGAAATGTGATGAGAGTATCATCTTCACCAATATAGATGAAATAAAGATGTCAAAGAATGGTGTTATTTATCATAAATAACACAAAAGTTCACAAATTTAGTTTTTAAATAAATAACATCACCCTTTAGAAGGCCAGTTTCATTTTTGTCAGTGAGAAAAAATGGATAATAAGGAGTTTGAAGAGAACTCAATTAGGGATCCCTTTTTAGGGAACTGCAGAGCTGATTTTACCTTCTAGAGTCCCATAAAAAGCGTGGAAAGTTTATTTTGTTCCCAAGGAAATTCTCTGTTGTTTAGCCCCTGAACCATTAGTGAATTTGAAAAACTGGCAATGTGATGCAGAATTTTGGCTGTGAACTATACTAAGAGAAAATTGAGATCAGATTCATAAGATATGAGTTCAATTCTCAGGTTTGTCACCTTATAAAATCAGGTTCCTTCAGACAAAAATTTAACTGTTCTGGACTGCCACTGCCACTGGTACATGACAACAGTTACAGGAGCTTCTCAGATCAATAGCTGCTGGAGGTCGGGACATACTCCAGTCTCATGCTTTTCTCTGTTTTGTTTCATTGGGCATCTAGGAGAGGAAGTTCTGCCAAGCTTTTAGGCTCAAATTCTGGAATCTGTGCCTTTCACTTCCAACTGCAAAATGGCCAAATTGTCTTCAATCTTCCCTCCCCTTCCCTGCAATCCCTTGCTAAATATGGTCAAGAACAGCCAATACATGCCACCTCTTTGATTCTAAAGGCACTTGTTTCTAGGTTGTCAGAAATGAATGGTTTAGCAAGTGCTTCATTGCTGCATAAAGTGAATCATCTAGGTACCTAGCTTCTAATCTTCTCTACTTGTTACATGATGGCTTAATCAGTTCTGAATCTATTATTCAGTCTTGATGACCACAATGTCTCACTTTAAGTTTCAAATTTCTCTATGGTGGTAGGCAAATGTTCATAATAAATAACCTGAAGACTTCTGAAGTTTAATATGATACAAGTTGAGTTGTCTTTGCACTGGACTTGTGCAAGGTGTTTGTAGAATACACTTCCAGTGAGGAACTCAACGACTCAGGTTTCTTCTATTTTAAGGAGCCTCTAGGTTCAATATATATGTTCAATGGAATGGCACTAGAAATGCAGATCCCATGAGCCTGACCTGGATATGTTACACACCTCTCTTGCCTTTGACCAGAATGTTGACTATTACATTGGCTAGAATTCAAACTTCTGACCCTCATCCTAGCTGCAAGGGAATCAGGGGGAAGTGGACTTGCCTTAGAACCATTTCTTGGTTCTCAGCAGTTGGCCTTCCTCTTCATTCTTATTCAAAACACTACTGTGTGGGATAAAATGCAAAATAAATGCAAGAGTTCCCTTTCCTTTAAAATGTTTGGTTATATGGGAGTAATTATTTTCTTCAAAGAAAGTTTGTTGTCCACTGCCCTTGTCTTCTTCTGATAGTTTATATAAGCACTTGATTTACTGGACTTAACTATTACTAACCTTGTCCTTTCTGGTGATAATAGTGATCAAAACCAGAGTCTTGCATAAACTGGGCAAGTACTCCATAAATGAACTATATCCCCAGGTCTCTTTTTACTTTCTCTTTTGAGATGGAGTCTTATTAATTTACCCCCAAGTTAGCCATCAACTCATTAGTTCAGTCAGGTCTTGAACATGCAGTCTCCCTGCTGTGGTCTTTTGAGTATCTGTAATGACAGACCCGCATGTACTACTAGTCCCAGAATCATTTGATCTTAACATTGCTCATATAGAACTATGTCTCTCTAACTCTATAGCTTAAAATCAGTATTCAGAACTTTTAAAAAATCTTGGTGTAATACATGTTTATTTTGATTTTATTTCTACTTTATCATAATCCATATTTAAACTATAAATCAGATTTATAGTTGGCTCTTGAGTTAATGTTAACTTCAAGTCTGTATTGAAGATATAATCAAATTCTCTTCAGCTTTGTTTCCAAAGTTCTTAATGACATGTATGGACATTAGTCTCTGTGTTAAACCAATATACTACAGGAATTTTTATTTAATCATCTTCACCTTAAGCCTTTGTGAACTCTTTAAAATTTTCACAGTTAGCCCCTGGTATGCATTAAAGACTGACCCAAGATTTCAAAAGATAACAAATCCTTAGATGCTAAAGTCCTTTATATAAAGTGAAATAGTATTTGCATATGCTTTAGATCAAGTGTAGACCTCTTATAATAATTAATAGAATGTAAATACGATGTAAATACTCAGTATACTATATTGCTTAAGCAATAATGCCAGAAAGAAAAAGTGTATACATATTTTGAAGCCACTACTTTTAAATAAAAGTATGTGTTTGTGTGTTATATGCATGTGTGCATATGGGAAAGCTAGAAACTGACATTCATAAATTGATATCAGGTGTACTTTTTACTGCCCTCCGCTTTTGTTTGGAGACAGAATCTTTCATTGAACCTGGAGCTCACTGCTTGGATGGACAAGCTGGACAGTATATCCCAGGGATCCTCTTGTTTCCAACTATCATCACTGGGATTCCAGGTGTATTTTACCATGGTCAACATTTTCTGTTGGTGATAGGTTTCAAACTCAGGACTTCATGCCTTAACCACTCCACGGCCCTGGATTATATACCACTTAAAAATAGCTTTGGTTCATGCTTGGTTGGATCTTCAGGCAGAGAATAGATCAATATAGAGGGTTAGAGTATTCTCCTTGCTTATTTACTATTTAAAGAGGTTAAATACGTTTGGTTTTGATTGCTAATTTGCTAATGTAAAATAATCACAAGTGTAAAGTACATGTTCTGTGATGGAGGCACTTGGCAGTGGCAGTGAGAGGTCTGCTTCCAACTGCATTCAGATTGGCAGCATGACTGAATTACTTATGGCTATACAAATGTGGTTCCTGTTCCCTTGTTGGCAGTTGGCTGCAGGTTTTTCTCAGTTTTGAGGGGCTACCAACATTTTTCGGCTCATCGCCTTGCCATATTCAAAGACAGCCCTGCTGAGTCAAATCATTCTCATCCTTTCAATCTGTCTGATGTCTTCCTTTTAAAAGGTCAAGTGATTACAATAGGTCTAAGTAGATACTCTTCATAGTCTGAAGTTTAACAGCAGCATCTTGATCAGCACTTCTTTGCTTTAGTAATTATGGGATGGGCAGCTTTGGAGGCTACCTTAAGGGTTTTGCTGCTACAATAACTAGGCTAATGGAATGCATGCAGCTATAGAGAAGCAAAGCCTACATTTAACAGGCATCAAATCTGTGCTTTCTATCCAGCAGGTTATTAATCTACAAAAAAAAAATGAGTGCTTGAGCCTACTTCAAGAGAATGTCCTACAACAAAAAGACTAAGCCTCGAAGCATGCATTAGCACATTTGTAATATTATAAGAGAATGCGACAGACTAAGTAGTTTATAAACAATAGAAATATATAGTCCTCAAGCTTCAGAGACTGAGAGCATAAAGTTCCTTCTGTGAAGTGTAGACAGGGCTAGTATCTCCTAAGGAGCGGTCCCTGGTCTATACTTACATAGTAACAGGGACTTAAGGGACCAAAAAGGGGCCTAAGCAATTCCCTTAAACCCATGACTCTGTCCTTGTCACTTCACTTTTTTCCGAAGAGCTCCTTCTCTGAGTTTTATCCTGAACTCTAAAGGCAGCACACATTCAACACCTAACAAGACATATAATTTAAATAACTGCTACATTAAAATTATAAGATTAATATTTTAAAATTATGGATCAAAATCATGCTAGCCCTTTCTAAAATGCCACCACCAGAGTATGAGTGTGATCTATGAAGACATATTCTGATTTACCAATCAGTTTCTGCACTGTGTTAGAGTTTAACTGAGAGAACAAAATAATAACATTTATACAGTTGCTATCATAATTTCTGAGCATTATGATCATACACTATTTCTATGTCCAGCCACTTACTTATCCATCCATCCATCCATCCATCCATATCTCTATGAATCTATCTTGGAATATATTAATCTATCATCAATTGATCTATCAATTGATTATCTATTTATCTATCATTGTATCTACTATATGTAGCCCAGTTGCTTAGCCTAGATTTGAGCTTGTGACAATATTCATGTTTCAGTTACCCTAGTACTGAAATTCCAAGCATGTACAGGACTGGAAGTTCTCAGTAGTTACTAATAGGTCCTATTGCTATCATTAGCAACATTAACAACATGTTGTTACCATCTCTGACTACTAGCTCAGGCAGATGTTATCTACTAACACAGAATCAAATATTTTAAAATTTATATTTATAACATAAAGGTAAATAATGTTAATTTATCAAGTGAACACGTAATTTTCCTTTGATACTGTTTTAGCTTGTATCAGCCCCTAAAATCTCACTGTGCTTTAGTAAATATACTTTTCAGAAGACTCAGAAATAAATAAGGAGGGTACATTTTTTATTTGCTCGTCCTGTAATATAAAGACTGTCAGGGCTGGTGAGATAGCTCAGTAGGTAAGAGCGCCTGACTGCTCTTCAGAAGGTCTGGAGTTCAAATCCCAGCAACCACATGGTGGCTCACAATCATCCATAACAAGATCTGACGCCCTCTTCTGGAGTGTCTGTAGACAGCTACCGTGTACTTAAATATAATAATAATAATTAAAAAGACTGTCTATTTGACTCTGATTCAGTCAATAAAGTAGGTGTTATTCTGTGTTGTTCATGACACTCAACGTCCCCTTTAGAGCTTTCTTCTCTAGTTCCTCTCCTTCCTTTTTATTAAGATCCATTATTAGAAGGTCTCTAACACATGGTTCATTTCCCTCTAGACTTAAGTATGATGCTAACCAGAAATTTATTTTTAGGTGATTTTTTTTTTGCCTCTGCATTTTATTTAGAGGTTTTCTCTTTTTGCATTTCACCACATTCCTATGCTTCTACTAAGCCAACTTTTTAAGTGTGAGAAAAAGAAATGCCACAGCAGGAAGGCTTTGTGGGAAGCCAACCAAAATGCCTGCTGGGTCCTCTATGGAGGGAAGCAGAAAAGCCCTAGGTTAGTTAAACAGAAAGTTGAATGAAGATATATGAAGGACAGAGGTACCAAGGACATTCTCCATGTCTGCCTTCAAACACTGTATTCTCAAGAAACTCTGGGCCTCCCCAGAGCTTCATTAGGATAGAGAATGCACTTAGAAGAAGCTATCACGCTGCTGATCTGTATCCATCCCACCTTCTGTAGAAGTCAGGGATAAATGTGTTGTGGATATGTTTTAATGCTATTTGTATTAATTCAGCTCCCAAGATCACACAGGAACATCGGCCCCAGTTGACTCTAATTGATAAATAGTTACCGGCGGCTAATGACTGGACAGGACTTTAATTTCCGGGCAAGGGAATGATGGGAAGGAGGGGGGATTGAATCATCATTGCCAGGAAAGGAGAAGGTCCCAGCCTGAGAAGTATAAGTCAGAGAAATAGAGACATTGACAACATGTAAGAGTCAAGATCATGACCCATGAGAACTATAGACCTGTGTCCATGGTGGCCAAGGTAGAATATAGATTTAAATAAGTAATAATTCAGGAATATCAGAGGAGAGAATGTGTTAGCAACGGGGACATTTGGAAGTGCCCAGCCATTGTGCTGTTTAAGGCATAATAAAATAGAAGGCTAAGTGTGTGTGTCTTTGATTTGTGAATCGAAAACATTTGGGTGGGTAGGGAGGAGCTTGTGCAGTGTGTGTCCGCGTACCCATGGGAAGTTTAGAGCAGATTAATGAACTACTGCTTCATAAATGCTCATTTGACATTAGAGTTGCAAGTTTTATTTTTGCTTTTGAAAATTACTTTATGCAAATCATATATGTTATTAAATCATAAACTAGAGAGAAGAGTATAATCTTAGCATGTATTCACTGTATATAGTATTGGGTTTTATGAAGAAAGTTTTTCAAATTACTTTGATGATGTCCAACAAAACCTTCTAACATTAAAGACTATATTAGTTATTGTATGTGTTGTAACAAAATACTTCACAATAATAACAAATTAAAAGTATATTTTGTCTCATGGTTTGAGTGTACAGTTCATCATGACAGAGAAGTTATAGCAGCAACTATAACATTCTATTTGAGGTCTGAAGTAGAGAGATAAATGTTGGTATTCAGCTCACTTTGTTTTTTTATGTAGTTCAGGACTCCAGGCATAGATGGCACTGCCCATAGTTAGGGTGGGCTTTCCCACTTCATTTAAGCCAGCATACAAACTTCTGCACAGACATACCCAGAGTCTTCTATCTTCAGTGATTCCAGATCAGTGTTTTTCAATCTGTGGCTTTTAACCTCCTTTCACAGAGGTTGCCTAAGACCATCTACATTATCATACATTTACATTACAATTCATAACACCAGCAAAATTACAATTATAAAGTAGCAATGAAAATACTTTTGTGGTTGTGGGTCACCACAACATGAGGAACTGTATTAAAGGGTTGCAGCATTAGGAGGGTTGAGAGCCATTATCCTAGATCCAACTAGATGACCACTGAGCTGAGTTATAAACTAAAAGTAATTTAAAATGAAGTACAGAGCAGGGTGTCCACAGATGATGTGCAATTTATATTCCAAATCTGGTATTTGGTAGGGTAGGGTAATTCAAGAGAGTTTACCTGATTTAATCAATTTGAGAATAAATATAGTGCGAGAGAGAGAGAGAGAGAGAGAGAGAGAGAGAGAGAGAGAGAGAGAAAATGAGAGAATATAGTAGTGGAGTATAGTACAGAAGTGGTCTAAAACCAGTAGTTCTCAAGTACAGTCAAGCCTGACTCTCAAATGGCAGGCAAAAATGCCTGAAGATACTTTTTGTTGTTGTTAATCCAGATTAAGATAGGCATTCTTTTTTTGTTTGTTTGTTTTGTTTTTTGTTGTTTTGTTTTGTTTTTTTTTTGTTTTTCGAGACAGGGTTTCTCTGTGTAGCCCTGGCTATCCTGGAACTCACTCTGTAGACCAGGCTGGCCTCGAACTCAGAAATCCGCC
>NC_034613.1:146784884-146805772 GCF_900095145.1 Mus pahari
TGTGTGTGTGTGTGTGTGTGTGTGTGTGTGTGTGTGTGTGTTTAGACAGTTTCTTGGTCTAGCCTCGATCTTGAGAGTTGGAATTATAGGTATTATAGCATTACATCCACCATGTCTAGCTTCTGGCTAATTTTAAAGAAGTTTCTCTTTGGCACATTCATCATGCTATTGATTAAAAGAAATTGAACATGAGTCTTATTAAGGTGATTAAGAATTTGCAAAGGAGCAAAGAGGAAGAGTGGGATTTCCAAGGGAAGCATGCAGTGTAGATTAACAAAGCTGTAAGGTGCTTGAGAATCAATGCTACAGATCTCAGATATGGTTTGAATCAAGGTCTGTTGACTCACTATATCCTTATGAAATAAAGGGTAATATACTTAGCCTAGGTGCTATCACTGTCATAAACACTTGTGAGTCAGGGATGAAAACAGCATTTTCTTCATGTTTTCTTTCTAGGTGTTCTCCTATACTCCTGCTGGCAATCCCCACAAAGCAGTGTAATTAGGCTGGCATGAAACTCACTATATAGCCCTGGCTGGCCTGAAACTCACTATGTTGCCTAGGCTGGTCTGGAACTCATGAACTTCTTTCCTCAGGTACTGGGATTGTAGGTTTGTACCAGCATTCCTGCTTTTCTTGCCTTTAATACACTGAGTCAGTGTTACTTTGAACAGTTATCATCCCTGATACTGAACTCAATCTCTCTTCCTTTGGCAACTGAGTTGCTTCTGTTGATGCCAGATGATTGTCTTTGGTTCTTCCACCACCAGAAAGCCTGAATTAGAACTAAGGTATTCTATACAGACAAAGAATGATTTGAGAATACAAAAAATGGGCATATTTCAAGAAAAAAGATTTTTAGTAGAAGAGATTTACTGAGGAATTGCAAAGGAGAGAAATTAGTATTCAGAAAGTGAGGAAGACAGCAGGATAGCACAGCAGGATCCCTCAGCTGTGTGCTGTATTTAACACCACTGAAATACACCTCCCATTAGCCATCTGCCAAAACACTTGCACCTGCTTTGCATCCTCATTTGCCTGTGAATGTATCTTATTTGTATGATCTTATCTTGAATTCTGATGAGAAACAGTATGAAAAATGTAGTTCCCTAGATCCTGGGGTACATGGCCCAGTTCAAATCATCATCTATCTCTAATATATTTGTGCTGGTTAGACTGAGAATGGCCCCACAAGTTCATATGTTTGAATGGTTGGTCCCTAATAGGTGAAACTATTTGGGAAGATTGAGAGGCCATGTGAGAGGAGGTTTGTCATTAGAGGTGAGCTTTGGGGTTTCAAAAAGACTCAGACAATTCCCAAAGCCTCTCCCTCTACTTTGTACTTTTGGATCAAGTTGTGGGCTCTTAGTTGTTCTTGCTGCTATGTTAACAGTTATTCATGGACTAATTCTCTGAAGCCATAAGCACCACATTAAACACTTTCCTTTAGAAGTTGTATTGATCTTAATGATTTATCACAGCAATAGAGAAATAACTAAGACATTGTCTGAAACTGGAGTACTCAAGGAAACTTAAAACCAAAGGACATTAGGTTTGATAAAAGAACATTGCTGATACAAATCAGGGAAAATAGCAACTGAAGCTGGGTAAAATTAAGATGAAACCTAGACTATTTCTGTTATAGTGATAGATAGGTATGATAATTCCTATTAATAGTTTAAGTTGTTGATATGAAATAGGAGGAGATGGGGACATTTGCTATGTACTGAGAAGGCTAGGCTGACTCCATGACAGACTTCAAATTGGCAGTTCAGGAGACTAAGCCTAAACTCTCTCTCTCCAAGACCTGGGCAAGTCCAGGCAAGTCCAGGCCTCAGAAGCTGCCCTGCCACCTGATCTGAGACAAGGACAATGGGTCAGCAGCAATTTCCAGACATCCTCAGCAACAGTTTCCATACCTTCCCAGCCATAGTTTCCAGCCCAGTTCTCTCTCTATCTTGGTAATGGGAGACCCCAGCATGCAGAATAAAACACTTTGTGGGTTTACATACTATTTGAGTCTGGGTGTCATTCTTTGGCGAATCCTCAAATCATGGACCCTTATAAATACAAATTTACCAAGAAATTTGGGCAACCCTGATTTTACTACACATAGTTGTATTAGTTACATTTCTCAGTAGTGAGACAAAATAGATGACATAAACAACTTAAAGAAGAAAATCTTTGTTATGAGGTTCAATGAATAGTTTATGACCTCATGGTGGTAGGAGCTTGTAGTAGCAGCTACTTATGGCAGATAGGTAGGAGAGAGAGAGAGAGAGAGAGAGAGAGAGAGAGAGAGAGAGAGCACATACTGGGGTGATAGACCCCATGAACCCCTTCCATGTGATATATTCTTGTCCCCCAAACATTCAGAAATCTCAAATAACTACCACCACCTGGGTACAAGGCTTCTAAGACATGAGCCTTTTGGAGGTCCCATCATATCTAAAGCATAATAATAGTACATTTTTGCTCTGAGATTGTTATTACAAAATAAAACTAGTGAGTGCCTGAGTTGATTGGCTGGGTGTTTTCTCTACTCCTGTAGGCCAAGAGGAAAGGTTATTTCTCTGAAGACAGACTTGTTAGCAGCCCTTGGAAGGGATTGAGGATTGCCCACAAAGTTATCTTTGGACGTCTGCTCTACCAAACTAGGCATGGGAGCTGGCCAGGAATGATAGAACTATTGTTAGGGTTGTTTGCAGTGGCATTTTCTACTTGCCATCTGATTGACAATGTTTACTTTCAGAAGCTTGTGCTTTTGGCTGGAGTACAAGACTGGACACTTAAAGCATACATAAAATCGACTTCATGAGGGTAGAGAACATCACTGCAAGAAAGTCAATGTTGCAGGAGCTTGGAGCAACAGGTCACATTTCATTCACTATTAGACAGCAGAAAGCTATGAATGTGCACTGAAGCTCTGCTCTCCCTTTGCATGCATACAGTTGAGGATCCCACTGAGGAAATGGTACCACTGATATTCAGTGGGTCTTCTTACCTCCATCCCAAGATAATACCACAGAAGCATGCCCAGAGAAGAGGCTCATCTCCCAGTTGATTCTAGATTCCAAGTTGACAACACCATTGACCCCATCCTGTGAATCTCTCTTCATTGCTATGAATACATAATCAATTCTGGCTATCACAACATGTTCAATTGTTCTCTTATAATATTGGTACTTTTAAAACTTTATATGCATTTTAATGTTTCCAACGTGTTTTATATGAGAATAAACTTGTTGGGTGCATCTAACCCTTTATGACCTTTAACCCACAATGCTGCAGGCCTCTGCGCCAATAAAAATATGACAATTCCAAAAAATAAAACTACTAAAAAAGATCTATTATAGAAAGCAAAGCCAACATGAGATCACTCCGTTAATCAACAACATCTTATCAAAGGGATTATGTTTCACATTCTAGGAGAGACCAGGAGTATCAGTGTGTGTTCCAGAATTGAACTTTGACTTGATTTAAAAAGTAAACAGAAACACAAATCCATGCCAGTTCCTTGTAGAACTCAGTCATGAAGCAAATTTAGGAACTGCTAGTAATGATGAAATGTTAATTATTATTAATATCTCTTGTCTCTTCGTAAATGTGCTCTTTTGGCTTGTGTTTTGGCTCCTGGTAGACTCTTTCAGAAGATATGGCCGTATAGTTGTGTAGATATTGGGAGGGGGATTTCATACAACTTGAAATTAACAAGGAAGAATAATATACTCAGGTTTTTTTTTCCTTTTTTCAGGATGTTTCCATTATGGCTGCTGTCTGGTCTAAGTTATTTATGGATATAAACTTTAAAAAAATCATTATTAGATTGTGCTCCTTTATGTTCTTTTATAAATAGGTATTCCAACATGTAACTCAATAATTATAGCTGAGAGTTTATGCCTTCAAGGAGTTTTAATATTGAAAATATTACTTATTTCAAATGAATTTATTCTATATAAATTTTGGTTTTATTATGAGTGTTCAAACAAGTATATTTTTCTTTTCATTTTTTTCTACAACTCGAAGTTTTTAAACACTGGTATTAATCTGTGACCATAATTATGCATTTATCCCAAGTGCTCAATGTTCTTTTACACTATAACTTTTATTTCTTGGGGATTTTCTCCTCAAAGCTGAACACACATGGCATGGGATTTTTCACAACTACGTGATTAAATTAGAAATATAACAGCTGGCACATGTTCAAAATAATAAAATGCCAAAAATAGAAAGTGATTAGAATTAACATAAAGGTATTAACTTGTCCTGGGCTCCGTGAGTTTGCAAAAGTCTTGGGTAATTAGATTTGCTTATTCTCAAAATAGCCAGTGAACCTTGAGTGACATTGTATTTCAAAGGTGGAAGCCAGAGGGAAGGTCGCTCTTGGTATTGGAATGACAACAAAGAAGGAATTTCATTTTGAAATCAGTTTGGACTAGAGCTTGCTACTCTGTTTTGAGATTTCTACTTTATGATGCCATAAAGTAATCATTTCTTTTATGGGAATATGAATGTGAAACAACCTTCGATTTGGAAGTTTGCTTTACAAGAACTAAACAAAACAAAACACCCCTCACTCTCTTAACCTTTCTGTATTAAGGGTTTTAATGCTACTTATATCTTCCTAACATTCCAGAAATGATGTTTTCATTTTGAAAAAAAAAAATGATTCCCATTAATGATGGGGCTTGGTTGGTGTGAGATCATTGCCTTTTGGATGTCAGTGATAACATCAACAGGATCTTAGAAATCTCTCTTCCGATCAATGGGTGATTTAGGCAAAAAGAAGGATCCAAGATTAGGTGAGGTTAGAGAGGTGGTGGTAGACCTAGGAGGAATTAGGAATGACTATAACCAATAATACATTTGTATAAAATTGTTAAAGAATTAATAAAAATATTTTTTAAATCTCCATGGGTTGATAATGCCACTTTCGTTAAAAGCTACTGGGCTCAAGCTTCATAAACTACTAATGCAGATCTGAGATCATTCCCCAAAGGACTATGCCATATGGACAGCTTTGAAAGCCCATTTTCATTTTAAACAATTTGTGTCACACACACACACACACACACACACACACACACACACACACACACATTCATTCACACAGAGTTTTCCCAATGTGGTTGGTATTCATTTTGTTGTTATTTATCCTTGTTCTTTGTGTCCAGCTCAGCCTTGGGATGAAGTAATGTCTGTTTTACCCTTGCTTTCTTCTCCTCCTACGCACTTAGGGTAGAGCCATGATTTCCCTGTAGCTGATGGACAGAGTCAGCACCTCTTTCAAGTGCTCCAGGACTTCCTGTGTTGCTGGTTGCAGTAACTTCACTGCTAGGCGTACAGTACTTTCTCTTCAAGGGGGTGCCACTGTCCTTCACTCAAATCTGTTTACTGAATGACCATGTGTGGTTGTCAGGATGTTTGTCAATGTCAGAAATCCTGCAGCTTTTCATCTTTGACATGAAAAATGATGATGGATAGAGAAGTTTCTACTCTATTCTTGTTCAGAGGTGGCAGAAAGCTTCAGTTGGCCAACAGAATTGTATTCCCTTTGAGGCAAAAACCAAACTTAATTTTACTTAATATGTGGATTTAAAAATTCTTATATAATAACTAGTATGGTATAGATCCATCATAGATCATAGATCATGATATATGCACATCATGAAAGATTCCATTGGTACAAAGAATGACGATTCCGTTAAAGCGATTTCTCCCATCTCAGTCCTCAGGGTTTAAATTTACTTGCCCAGAGTGAACAATAATACTAATATCTTGAATACATTTCTATTTTTGCGATGTCATCTGCATTTAAACACATTTATGACCTTATGTCTGTATCTACTATCTTATGATGGATAGGGCATTGGCCTTCTATGTATATTTATTAAATGTAGCATATATTTGAAATTAAAATGTAATTACATCATTTTCTCCTTTTTTTCTGTCTTCTCTCAACCTCTTCTATGTACCTCATTGGCTCTTGCTCAAGTTCATGGTCTTTATTTCTTTGTTTTTACACACACACACACACACACACACACACACACACCTCATTTATTCTTAAATATATATGTACAACCTATCAACCTTCTCAGTCTGCATAATGTTACTTGTATGTATAATTTCTGGGTTGATCATTTGGTATTATATAAACAATTGACGTGTTCTTCCCTAGGGAAGACTATTTCTTCCACCCTGACCAGTCTTTAGTTGTCTATAGTTCTTTGTATGGTGTTGAAGCCCCATTAGATTTAGCCTCTTCCATGTCAGCAAGTTTATTGATATCATCTTTGTTCCGGTCTTATTTAGCTAGGCATGATGATGAAACTTCATAGTGAAGCTTCTCTGACATTTCCAGGAGATGAAATCCTATCCAAAACTTCCTGCTTCTCTGGCATTTACAAACCTTTTGCCCCCTCTTCCTTTATGATCCCTGAGCCATAGGTGTAGGAGTTATGTTATGGATGGGTCAGTTGTGGCTGGGTACCATATGGTTACTTATTCTCGTATTTTGATCAGTTATGTGTATACACCTTCTTACACTTAGTATATGCTGAAGATAGTTTCATATTCTTGGGTATGTATATCCATCCCCCCCCCTTTCTTTGGTCAGAGCTTCATAGTAATCTTTTTGGGTAGAAATCAGTTGTACAGTAGTGATTCCTTAATTAATCTAACCTGTCCTCCAATTCATCAGCATTTGTATTGTTTTGAGTTCTTTGCTTTGGATCAAATATTGACAAACATTTCTGTAGTGTGTGTTAGCATTCTGTCTAAGCTCCACCCCACAGTTACTTGGCAACAGCCAGGTAGGCCTGGTGCACTAAAAAAGGGGCTGCTTGCCCCCTTCTCTCTCTCTTGTCTCTTGCTCTCTTGCTCCCTCTCTCTCCCCATTCCATTCCCCCTTCTCTCCACGTGGTCATGACCAGCCTCAATTTCTCTACTCTCTCCCTCTCTCTGCCTTTCTCTGCCTCTCCTACTCTCTTAACTCCCCTCCCCATGCCCCAAATAAATTCTATTCTATACTATACCATTGTGTGGCTGGTCCCTCAGGAGAAAGATGCCTTGGCATGGGTCTCCTTAGGCACCCCCTTCCCCCATACCCCACCACACCCTCAGAGAACATATCTCTACCTCTTTATCTTTTTATAAACACGTCAGTGTGAGCTATTGGATTCTTTGCAGGCTATGGAAAGCAGCCACATATAATACATAAGTGGATTGCTATGGCTGTGTGCCAACAAAATGTTATTTACACAAATAGGCAGCAGTCCAGAGGTGGCCACTCTTTGGATGATCAAACAATTTTGAGAAGCATTGTCACAGCTCCTAGCACAGTGGCTGGCTTGCAGGAAATGCTTAATAGACACTTGATGAGTGATTGCTGGGCTATTTTCTGAGAAAAGAATGCCAAACTGCAAAAAGCTTTGAAAAGACAGTGATATGAAAGCATGTGGTAAATGGAAAATGACTGAATGAAAATGAGTGATCTACGTTTTAGTGTTAAATTTTTATCCAGAGAGGGTTCTTTGACTTCATTTTTAAGTGTAAAGAACAATGAAGAAAGTTATACAATGGAACAAGGATGAGTGTTGCTACTAATGTGTTCTCCTCACTTATCACTCTGACAATTTCCAAGCTGTCCTATGACCTACCTGTTTTTACCAGTGAAGCCAATTTCTCCCAGCAAACTGAGGAGTGCTAATCCTATTTGATTTTGAATAACTGGCAGTTTTCTGAAGTTTGAGCATTTCCTCATGCATATCCACAGAAAAGTGTCTCACACAAGCTTTAACCTCTATGTGACTCCAAGTATGAGTCCTAGATTTCAGTGGACAAGACATCCATTTTTATTAGACACTAAGGGAAACTTTTAAATTGTTTGAAGTTTTTGATTGGAGATCAGGGACTGAATGAATCTCATTGCTTGTTTTGGGAAATTATATGAGTGCTGTTTTTGTTTTTGTTTTGTTTTTGCAACATCATCATGCCCTTTATTATTGTACTAAGTACAGTAGTAGACTTAAACAGTTGAATAGACAGGACTCATGAGAATCAAGATATCTACTACCTTACCTTTTACAGAATTGTCTGCCCAGCCCTTCTTTACAGATTATAGTGCTTCGTCTCCAACTTTGGGGATTTGCTGCTTTCTTTTCTGAAGTTGTGGAGGGGTTTGTATTATTACTTTCCAGAAGGTAGACTCTAAAATTAGACAACTCTTAGCATTTTAAGAACACATGTGGTTGTTGGATGGATTTGACCTTCTAATACAGATTGTTTATTGAGCAGACACTAAATGAACACCAGTCCTGTTTAAGCCTAGGACTACAAAAGCGAAGGCATTTTCTGCTGTTAAAAAAAGAGGTACAAAAACAAAACAATGAATGTGTCAACCAGTGGTTAACACAGATAAATAAATCAGTGATTACAAAGAGGGAGGGCGTAAGAGAGACTGTTGTGGGAGAACATTATGTTGAGGGACAAGAAAGTCTTGCCAGCATAGGGAAAATAAAGTTTTGAAAAAGTTGGATAAAAAGAAAGTATTATGTGTAGGCAGAGGGTACACTTAGGTATCATGATGTTATGCTCTTAAATCCCTTTAAACAGACTGTAGCAATACAAATATGGACAACAGAGAAGAATGGGGCTTCCTCATGAGGAATCAAGAGGACTTGAGAGGTACAAGTAGTATTACCTCATCCTTCCATACAAATAGAGAGCACGGAGTGCCCATAAGGTAGAGACTGCTAGGGCAGTATGTAAGACTCTGATGTTCTCAAGTAGCTGTTGCTGGAGTAGCTGCTGTTGGAGGAGCTAATACTATCTGCGATCTCCTGTCATATAGGCTGAAATGACCCTTGGGGTCAGCAGACAAGTTGCCAGATCAAGAATAACAGGTCCTGGTTAATCCCCAAAACAGGTGGAGAGATTTGTGTTATTTGCCCCCAGAAATCTCTATGGTAGTAAGTGGGGGAACATCTTCATAAGAGTGGAGAAAACTTCTGCTTTTCAAACTCAAGTGAAATGCCTTTATCTTAGAAGGGTAACAAGATTTGATAGTGTCTTCCTGATCCTCTGCAGCCAGATAGAGTTCAAACCAAGAGAAAAGAAAACAAAAAGCAAATTCTGCCCATTCCTTTGCCAAAGAGAAGTGTTATATGATTTTTATTTGCATCCTGAATGTTCCTTGGAAAAGAACATGACATTTGGCAATGTCTGAATGCCTGTTGACAATCTTCCGACATCCTTTGCTGTTTCCATTGCCTCACTCAGGACTAAGACTCTCATGCTTTCCAGTCAATGATGAAGCCCAGATGTTATGGATAAACCACAGGCTTGGGGGTGGGGAGTAAGCAAACACCAATAATAAATAATGCCTCAAGGTCAAACTGGGGCCCCCTCCAAAGTGCCATGACGGTCAGGTTTCATCCTTTCCCAGGCAGATTGCTTGGATTTTCATTTTGGCACTGAATGTTACAGAGCATGGTGCCTTGTGAATGGTAGCTCCATCCAGATTTGAACTTGGTCATTCGGCATTGTGTTGGGTCTACCCTCCTCTTCTGTCTGGAGGAATTTAGAGAGTCTAGCCTTACTCTAGGTTCTTTTCCATCTATATAAGTAATTAGAAGGCCTGTTAATTAGCCTTCATAAGTTAGAGATTAGGATGCTTTCCAAAGTTAGCCTAGGTTTTGTTAATGGGTTGTAGGTGAGAAGCTGTCTTTCTTGTGATTTGATTCCAAAGTCCCAATTTACGTTGTGGCATCTGTAATATTTATTCTATGTAGAACTGGCATGATGTTCCTTACCATGGGAATAGTTGCTTGATCAAGTTCCTTGTGCTTTCAGGGTTTTTCATGATAATTAAAACTGAAATGACTCAAGAGGCTTATCGTTGGAGAGAGGCAGTGCCCCTCCCGTTATATTTCAAAAGGGTTGGTCTTGAAATGATTCTGTTTATGAGTCAGCTCCCATAATACCTCTTTTCATGGAATTTTTCACTGTGCCTTAAAAAAAACCTTTTCAGTAAAAATAAAAAGAAACTTGCAATTTGAGGGATTTTGTTAATCTTGCAGGCTTTCGGAGCCATTTGCAACCCATACAAACTCTTGGCATATTATTTCTGTTGCTGTGTTGGGACTGCTATCTTTTCTCATCATGAGTAATGGTACATTCATGCTGCGTTCTATTCATAGCTGTCATACTGTCTGGAAAACTTTGATCAGCTTCCAGAAAGGACTTTGACATGGGTGGAAGGATTTATAGAGAGGCATTACCTTCTTGGAAGGAGCCTCTTTTCAGTCACCAATCTTTCCTCTTCCTCATCTCTTCCTTCTTTCTTAAAGATCAAGAACTCCATTTTTAGCACCTTTATGTTGCCTTAGGAGCACAGTGTCTTTGTACCCTTCCTTACCAATGCCTGATGGTAGGCAATATACTTACTGTAGGAGAGAGAAAAAGAAAATGGCAACTTATTTCAGTGAGAATTGAATTTACTGAGCAAAATATGAGCGTACAGATATGGATGAGACATGGTCTCTATGCTTGTGAATTTTAGAACCCAGGGAGACAGTCACATAAGAAACAATAAACAGGATGCTCTAAAATGCCAAAGACAATGGAAGTGAAATTATTTATATATCAGAGGAGGAATTTCAGGTTTTAAGATTAAAATTCACCAAAATGAGGACAACCTAATAATCAGATCATAAGATAATTAACTCCAATAGCTTGACCCAATAGGAAGCTATCTGTAGTTCTGGGAAGGAAGTCCTTTCATAGGCCAAGTTGCCTTGCAAGCCCTGGCAACTGCACAGAAATCAGATGTTCTCCTGACTCTGACTGCATACACCCATTTCTCCCTTAGAAGAAAATGATTTTGGATTATGGCTTACTCCTTAAGAGGCTTCTTTGAACATTGGTCATGTTGAAACATGGTCATGGTGATGATGGTGATGATGGTCATAATGGTGTTGAAGATTGTGTTAGTGGTCATGATGTTTATAATGATATTTTCATAGCTGCAAATGATCTTTTAAAAGTAATTTTAAAATATTTATTCATTTTTATTTTATGTTAATGATAGTGAATGTTCTGCCTGCATGTATATCTGTGTACCACATGCATCCATGGCCTATGGAGGCCAGAAGAAGGTGTCAGATTTCCTGCCACTGGAGATGAAAATACTTCTGAGTGTGGGTACTAGGAATTGAACCCTGGCCCTTTGGGAGGGAAGCCAGTCCTTTTTTTTTTTTTTTTTTTTAATAAGTAATAGTTTATTCTCTAGTAAAATAGGAGTGGCCATAGCCCTGGAACACACATTCACACATTCAGGCTATCTTGAGTTACATGTTTCAGTGAAGTAGAGTTTAACAAAAGTTTTATGTGACAGAAACAACAAAGCTGGAAATCAATATACTTTTCAAAAACATCAATGGAAACTTTAATTAGATGCTACACTAAGGGAGGAAACCCCTGCTGTAGACCTGAGATGCTGTCTGATGGCATTCATAGCAATTTGGCTCCTGGAAGTTGGGTGTTTTGTTACATTAATACATCTTAAAGGGTTTTGCTTGCTACTCACAGGATATAAAGTATAACACATTAGGTGGGCAAGGGATGTCTATTTAAGGGGCCCACGAACCTACACCATTCCAACCTCACCATCATCACTGAAGTCCTAAGCAGTGAATTAGCTTTACAAAGATTTAGTAGGTGTGCCTTCTAAATGTCATGACACAAGACAACTCAGATACAAAACTTTTGATTAAAAGAAAAATCATGTAATAATGCAGAGCCCTGTTATCTCTACATGCCTTCCTTTCATTCCTTTCATTCAGTATTCTAAATTTTGTGGAGGATGTTTCCTTGCTTCTTTCACATATTATTTCAAATCCTAAGAGGACGATTGTGATATTTTCCCTTCTTGTTTTTTAAATATATTTTTATTAGATATTTTCTTCATTTACATTTCAAATGATATCCTGAAAGTCCCCTATGCCCTCCCCCCCACCCTGCTCCCCAACCCACCCACTCCTACTTCCTGGCCCTGGCATTCCCCTGTACTGGGGCATATGATCTTTACAAGACCACGGAAGCCAGTCCTCTTAACCACTGAGCAATCTCTCTAGTCCCAGGTACCAGTGATCTTAATTATAATAACAATAATAATGAAATCCGAGTCCACCTCTTACTTTTGTGTGCCTAGTATTTAGCACAGAAGTGAGGATTTTAAAAGGCATATTGACAATGCAGTGAATACTAACTGTTTCCCACTTAAATGTGACACAGGGGACACTGACCCTCTTCTCCAACACTACACAGCTGGCTTCTGTTTCCTCAGCATAGCACCCATATTTCTTGCTTTGGCCGGGGTACCCCGCCCCTTCTCTGATAACATCTCTCTTTGCTGACTTGCTTTTCTTGCAATGCTCCTTCCCTCACATAACAACCTCAGGGTTTCTGCACACATTCTTCAATCTCCCTGGAGTGCTTTTCCCAAGAGCATCAATGAGACTCGCGTCTTTACTACCTTTAATCTACACTTCATTATTGATTTACTTCTCAGAGGAGCACCTCTTTCCTTCCTTCCCCCTTTGCCTCCTTCCTTTTGCTTTAACTCATTTTCATGCTTTGCCTTA
Source organism: Mus pahari (assembly GCF_900095145.1). NCBI lineage: Eukaryota > Metazoa > Chordata > Mammalia > Rodentia > Muridae > Mus > Mus pahari. The sequence goes on from NC_034613.1 coordinate 146,797,532, forward strand.
AATATGTGTGTCCATTGTGAAACCTTGACTCACTGTTGCTAAGGGATCACTTCCTGAGGTTAATACCTTTATTTTCTTCAGTTATTCTTCAAGATCCGAGAACACTATATGGTGCAAAGATGCAACTTTGAATGGGATCAATGAATTGTTTCTACCTCTAGAAGACATGCCTCCAGGTCTGGCTTTTATTTCCAGGTTGTTCTTCCAAACTAGCGTGTCTTCTCATCACCCTGTGACTTGTATAGACCAATGTAGGACATACATTTTATCAGCTCCTTATGCCAAGTGGAGACCAGCCAGACTCACACACATGGTGGTTGCTCAGTGGATGCCTGTTTGTTGCTATCTTATCTAAAAGGTACAGTATAATGAGATAGCTCTTCTTCCTGGCTTTGCCTCACCAGTTTCCAGCCTCTTTCTTTCCCATCTTGCTTTGTTGGAATGTCATCACACAGAGGACTTTCTTGTGTGTTAAACATCTTGGGAAAGAATAGACAAAAGCAATTCTTTCTCCACTCAGAGAATGCAAGTTAACTTTGTATTATTCATACTAATAACACCAAAGACCAATTACCAAAATGGCTATAAAAGCCCGAGTATTTTTTTCCCTACTTTTGATGAAATGCAGGTTCTCTATAAAAAGAAACAAATCCTGAACTTCAAAAGATCAAACAAAATAATTCTTACAAGCAACTTTTTTGCTGATTACATTCAAGCTATTCTGGTTAGATTATGGTTTGGCGTGTTTGTAGGACTGTTTGATTATGGTACATGTTTTGAACTTGATGCTCTTGATGATCCTTTCTGAAATATTTAAATCAATGTTGATATTCACCTTTGGCTCACTGCTTCCCTTACCCAGAGGATGGAGGCAAGTTCCTTGCCAGTTGCAGCTGGCCCGTGACTTGCTGACACATTTTTTTCAGGAACTAGTTGCACAATACATGTTGATCTTCTTGTTCTTCCTTTCCTTATTCATCCATTTGGATCCTTTTTCCTTTCTCCCACCCCACACTGACTCTCCCTTTATTCCCCCTCCCCCACCCTTGGAATTTGGAAAGCCATTCTAGGCTTTAGTAACTTAGTGGTGAATTGCTTCAGGCTTGTAAAGGCTCTGCATTTCTAATGAGAAAGGATTGTTACTATTGGTTCTGAGATCTCACTCCTAGCCAACATTTTTCTTTACAAAGATTCAAGATCTATGGATGTAACTCAGTTTGTCGGCAGAGTGATTGTCTAGAATTCAAGAGGCCCTGGGTTCAATCTCCAGCAACTGGCAAAACCATGCAGGACTCTGTTATAACTTAAGTCTCAAACTGCAGAGATAGAGTCAGGAGGATCATGTAAGGTCCTAGTGACTTCAAGGCTAGTGGGGGTGTTGCTTCAGACTGTCTTAAAAACTAAACAAACAGCTCTCCCCAACCAAAACCATCACCAAGAAAAAAAATATTTGAAGCAAGTATTTTTTTTTCTTATTCATTTAATATTGAATTTTCTACCTTTCAATCCTTCCTTCTGGTTAAACTTAAACAAACCAGTTCTTAAAGCTTTCTTCACAGAATATATTCTTAACTAATCACTACTGTCTTAATTGTATAGCAAATATTCCATTTATTTATTTATTTATTTATTTATTTATTTATTTATTTTTGGTTTTTTTTCGAGACAGGGTTTCTCTGTATTGCCCTGGCTGTCCTGGAACTCACTCTGTAGACCAGGCTGGGCTCGAACTCAGAAATCCGCCTGCCTCTGCCTCCCAAGTGCTGGGATTAAAGGCGTGCACCACCACGCCCGGCTTTCAAATATTCCTTTTATATCTGAAATTCCAAATACACAATGAAATGAATAAATCAAGCTAAATACCCTACATTACTTCAAATACTTAATTTTTTCCTTTGTTTCATGGGATAATATTTAAAATCTATTAAGTTCAAGATCTTCAAGCACATAATACATTGCTCCTAACTATAGTCACTGCATGCACCATACATAACATGAAATTATTGTTCTGTCTGATATTGTATATGCTTTGATTACCATTTCCCAAATATTCCTCCTGTGTTCTTAGCCCCTCAAAATCACAGTTCTACTCCTTGTGTGAAGTAGCCCTTTTGTAATATACATATATATTTTTTCCTTGTCCTCTCTCCTTTTACCTTTTACTTAGCATACTAATATCCTGATAGTAACTGATGCTAGGGGTTCAGTGGGTATAGCTGGAGGGGTTCCAGGGTTTGTATCTCAGAGCAAAGAATGGAGCAGAGATACACAGTTTCAAAAGAAGAAGTCGGTTTACTTGCAAAAGATACATTTCCAAAGGAAGAAGAACAAAGAGAGAATGGTCAGTAGCTCCAGGGACCCTATTATGCAAAGACCAGGGTTGTTATGTTAGATAACTCAAGCTTTGTGGCTCATTTGCTTAGGAACAGCTTTCTTGAAAATGCTGTGATGTGTAGTTCCATGTATAACTTAGCATTTAAATTTCTAGAAAAGGGTGTATGTTTTAGTATATAATGACCTATAAGTCATCTTCAGGTACTCTGGAGTACCTCTGCAGCTGTGCCAGTTGCTCCGGAAGGTTCTATCTAAAGAACTTTGTGCTGGTGTGTTTATGTATGAGATACACAGATATGTGTATGTTTGTGTGTGTGTGTGTGTGTGTGTGTGTGTGTGTGTGTGTGTGTGTGTTTCAGTCTTCCTACTTGCCAACTTGGTTTGTTTACTATGCTAATGTATCTTGTGGAAAAGCTTTCTGGACCATTATGTTACTCTCTTTATTTTGATATGTATTGTTTTCAACTCATGGAGGCTTCCTTTGGTTTCATATGTTGACTCTTGTGAGTAGTACTGTAACAAGCATACTGATTTCATTTTCCTTGGGCATATTATGGGCCACAGGATTACTGGATTATATAGCACTTAATGTTTTGAGGGTTCCCATCTATACTATTTTCTGTAATGATTATACTAATTTACCTTTCCACCAGTGGATTAGAAGTGTGTTTTGTGATCCAAATCTTCACTAGCATTGATTGTCTTTTCTCTCTTTCTGGTGGATGATGGTAAGCTATATCCCTAAACAATTCCTTCATTTTCATATGTCATCTTCCTTATGTCCTTAGGAGTTTTTGTGTTAAGGTTTATATATTTTATAAGGATACCATATTAGGTTAAGATCCACCTTAATGCTTTCTTTGTATAGACCCTACTTCTAAGTAAGGTCAGATTTGGAAATTCTGGGACTTTATGGGGGAACATGATTTACCCACATATTTGGAACTGTGGAATGTGGTAATAAGATGGTATTTCATTATAATGTTATTGGCATGGATTAATGATGAGTTCTCTTTCCTCCACATCTTTTACTTTGACTCTTTAGATAAAGCGATGCTTCTTCTGATTAGGTTAATAATCCCTAACAAAACATTTTTTTCATTTACCAACAGTTAGAATGAAGATAGCATTGTGAGACATTTACTAGGAATCTTCCAGTAAAATATACATATTAAAATACTGATAGTTTAGTTTTTCTTTTGACTTTGAAACTGTCATCTGGATCCTCTTGTGTTTCACAGACCTGCCTGTGTATCATGGCAAAATCACAAAACTGCTATGTTGTCTAAGACACTTGTCTGGGTCTCCTCCAGTTCCAGATATGTTGTTTCTACCACCCACTTTTGGACATTTGTATTTGTCTTCTATATTTATCTATTTAGTTCTGCAAAAGAATTTGTTTAAAATTTAGATAAACTATACTGGCTCTCTCTGGTTCAAATTTTAGGCAACTCTTGGACATCAGTTGCCAGTGCCAATAATTCTCTACACCAGCTCTTTAGTCATTTCACAAAGTGAGCGAATTCACCAAAAGAAGTGAATTCTTGTGATCAGTCTTGTGATGGCCTCCTAAGTATCTTTCCTTGGCTAGTCTCTATCCTATGTAATGGATGTGTAGTTCTTCTGATCATGTTTCCAGTGAATAATTCTGATATTGCAGTTTGTTGCTCAGTATTTTCTAAGACCTTCTCTCCACTGCCTGTTTAATGAGAGCCTTCCTTGGAATGACATTTCACCTGTGTATACCCGTTAGATCCACCAATCTAGCTTTCTCAGCTTTGCATGCTCATTGAATGAGCCAGGGAGAGATACACATGGCTACTGCTCTGGTCTCACTTTAGGAGATGGTCATATTCAGTTGGAATTGAGAGCCATTTATTCTGATTGAAATGGGAGCATCAATCCTGTTCTCCCAGAGCAGATTCTTTTTTTTTTTTTAAGTGTTGGGTTTTTAGTTGTTGTTTTTTTTTTTAACTTCATTTTATGTGCATTGGTGCTTTGTCTGCATGTATGCATGGGTGAGGGTATCAGATCTTGGAGTTATAGACAATGTGGATGCCATATGGTTGCTGGGAATTGAACCCAAGTCCTCTGGAAGAGCAGTGAAGAGTAGATTGTGTTTCAGTAGGTGTGAACCAGGTCAAGATGCTGAGTTATTGACAACTGGTGATACATTTGGTATGTCTTTTATATAGCAGGGTGATAAATTTGTAGCCTAGGCTGGCCTGGAACTCATTATGTGGCCAAACTGCCTTCAAACCCATGACAATCCTTCAACTTTTGGTTAATGTTTCAGGCACGTCTAACCCATGACCTGACAATACAGCCCAACATAAAAGAATAATTAAAAGTTGAAATTTTTGTGTGTGATTTCTCTAGTAAAATGATCATGTAGTTCTTGACCATGAGCTTTGTAGATGACAACATTGTGTTTCAATGTCAAATTGGCCTGTTAGACATTCAGTCACTCAACCAACATTTCCTCAGCATGCTTTCATCACAGAACTGGACATTGACTAGTTAATATGTGCTTCCTTAATTTTGCACGTCTATGTCAAGAATGTTCTTACATGCAAGTTATTTATAAGTTATCTGTACTGATAAATTTTATTCTAATATCTTTTTTTAAACACAAAACTCCATATATAGGCATCCTAGCAAGGTCAAAGTGTATCAAAACCTTCCAACTAAGTGTTGCAGTTTCTCTGTGACAATAGGTAGCTTTGAAACCATATTGGTCCCTGAATAATACTTTGAGCACCTTTCTTTCAGATCCTTGGCAGAGAAAGTAGTATTTGGAAACAGAAGCATTGGCATCCCAAGCAAAATTTGAAAAAAGCAGGAACTCAGACCCTACCAGGTCTATTGGATTATGATTAGCATTTTTAATTAGATCCCTAGATGTTTTGTGTGTATATTATATTCCAAGAAACATCACTTTATGGCAGTGTCCCTTATCCTTTTTCTCCTATTGGAGTTAATGTGAGAGTTTTAATGGTTCTGCCATTTGGACCGGCAAAGTGATAACTCACAACTAGTCAAAGTTCTGAGCAAAAGCGAACATTGAGAGGTCATCTTTAAATAGAGCACCCATGCCATCCTATCCAAGTCCCAGAGACCATTTCAGAATAGGGAATGGAAGGACTGTGGGAGCCAGAGTGTTAGTGAGGAGTGGTATGAAGCACTGTGTTCTGTCTATGATGTGGGTGATGCAATCATGAACACATAGCAGCAGAGACTACCTGAACAAGGCAAAATAGCAAAGAAGCAGGGAAAGATGGCAGGAAAGAAAGAGGAGTAGAGGGCATGAAAAAAGGAAGGAAGGAAGGAAGGAAGGAAGGAAGGAAGGAAGGAAGGAAGGAAGGAAGGAAGGAAGGAAGGAAGGAAGGAAGGAGAAAGATAAGTGGGGAGATATGAGATTTGAATGGAACTAGTGTGGAAAGAATAAGGGAGTTTGCAGAAATTGGAAGGGGATGAGAGAGATTGGGGGTGTAAAACAGACTAATTATTACTTACATACATGAAACTGTCAAAAAGCTAACCTTTAAAGAATTACATTCTCATGAAAATATTCAGACTTTAAAAAGAAGGAAGTCTTTCCACTGTGGATAAAAAGGATAAATCAGGTCATTGAGCTAAGGAAATTAAGTCCGATACAAAAAGACAAATGCTACATGATTTCACTTACATGTAGTCTTCAAAAACTCAACTCACTGGTGCATAGAAGAGAATGGCTGTTGCTAGGGGTGAGGGTTGGAAAACATGGAGAGGTCTGTGAAAAGAAGGACTTTCAGTTATGACGGATGAATAATTTCTGGGGATCAAAAATCCCACAGCCTGGTGGCTATAGTAAGAAATATCGTGTTGTATATTTTAAATTTGCTGTGAAGAAAGATCTTTGGGGTTCTTAACTCCCCTATAACAACTGTATGAAAGGATGGAAGTATTTTTAAGCTTGATTGTATTAATTATTTCAAAATGTTTCCTTTTTTGAACAACTTTCTTTTTTTTTTTTTTTTTTTAATCAAAGCATCAGCAGGGTCAGTAAGGTGGCTCAGATGGTAAAGGGACTTATACACACACACACACACACACACACACACTAAATAAATAAATAAATATTTATGCAGTTTTAAATAGAAAAGCAAGCGCTGGCAATGAGCTGTGGCAGAAAAATAAGTAAAAAAATGTTGAACAACTTTCTACAGCTTTCTTATCTATCTATCTATCTATCTATCTATCTATCTATCTATCTGAGAAAAGGTCTCTTGTATAGATCATACTGTCTCTAAACTTTTCATATGCTTGCATTAGTCTGAAAACTACAGGGATTCTAGGCAAGTACTCTCCCTGCTTGGCTTACCTTTTTTTTTCAAATGTAAAAATTGGTTTGAAAACCAGATGAGATGACTTAAGAGGAAGCTGTGTATGAAAATAGAAGTTTCTAGTTAAAAATAATTCTAGGCCCAAACTGTAGCCCAAAATACTAAAGTAAAAATCCCTGGGGAGATGGTGCCCGGGGGGCATCATTGTTGTTCACAAAGCCCTTAGATATAACCAGCCCATCCATGGTTCTAATACTCAGATCATCTCAGGTTCTCAGATGGATGCTCACTTAGCATTTCTTTCTGATCACATCTTAGCTGTTACTTGTTGGGCAGTTTCAGCTTTCCACTTCTGGTTGTATGACAGTTTATGAAATTGAATGGTGCATCTCCATGATACTGTTTCAATGACTATACTTGAGTTGTACCATCAGGGAAGTAGAGCAGGGGTAGATGGCTCTCGTCGCTCATTGACCAGCTGATGTTTGTTTGCCATTTCTTCTGCTCGCCCTCTCTCCCCCTGGAAAAAAAAAGTGCCTGCAAACACTCTTTGCCAGTCTGTCTTAAAATGGCCCTGGCAAATTCATCTTGTGAGGATGAGGAACTTGTGCTGGGTAGCTTTTTCCCTCAGATAATAGAGGAACACAGATGTAGGAAGACTATCAGTAAGAAGGATCTCTCCTTGTATTTACTCATCTGTAAATACTCATTAGTGTCACTCATTAGTGTCTCAGTTTCTGCTGGTGTGAATTGATTGCTCAGTCAGCCAACTGACTAATCAAAGAATGATTGGAAACCAGACCTCATTTAGAAATACTCCATTGTTGGGATTGGTAAGATGGATCATCAAGCCAAAGCACTTACTGCACAACTCTGTGACCTGAAATCAATTAAATTCTGGTCCAGCATTTGAGCTTAAGCACACACAAATAATGATGGTAATTAAAAAACAAAACAAAACAAAACAAAACAAAACAACCGGGAATGCTCTACTATCTTGCTCCAAGTGTGAGTCATGGGCCAGCTACTGCATCAGAAAGCTACCTAAATAATTAGAAATGCAGAAAGTTGGGTACTAGGTAGACTTCGGAGAGGTGTTAGTGTATGCAGGTAATTGCTATACACACTGAAGTTTGAGAATTAATAGTCTGAGATAAGCAGGTTTTTTTGTTTGTTTGTTTTTTGGGTTTTTTTTGTTTGTTTGTTTGTTTGTTTTTGGTAATTTTGAGACACATGATGTTCTTTTGCTGCCACAAAAGGTAAATTTGCCACAAAGGGAATCCATGAAGAGTCTGGGAATATTGAACTTGGCCATTCAAACACCATTTTAGCATTGCAGTGGAAGTGTTGGGACATGTTTTATCTGAAACCCAGTACCTGCATGCCATCATGTGGAGCCATAAAGCTAATTTTTGTTTTTCTGCACATGCCAAAATTCCACTTTCCAAATGACTTGAAAAAATGTGCATCGGATGCATCTCAAAATTTCTCATAACTCTTGATTTTCTTTTATTTTTATTTCTTTATTTTTTATTATTATTTTCTTTATTTACATTTCAAATGCTATCCTGAAAGTTCCCTA